>NW_019396560.1:0-187918 GCF_000591075.1 Eurytemora carolleeae | reverse complement strand
ATCATCATCATACTGACTGTGTATATACAGAGAGGAGATTCCTTCTACATCAAGGCGCACTTCAACTACGAGCAGCCGGACAAGGGTGAGATGACCTTTAAGAAGTGCGACGTGTTCCATGTCGTGGATACTCTACATAACGGAGTAGTTGGGGCCTGGCAGGCTTTCAGGATGGGTAAGCTTGTTTTATTAGTGATCACTTCATTGCCGGCATGATTGTTTATTGCGGTACATATTGGAGTTGGAAGTTATTGTGTTAATTGGAGAAATTTTTTGATTGATATAAATATATAAAATGAAAATTACTTATCTTATCTTATCTTACTATTTGGAGGTAACCCTGTAGATTATATTTATATGTTAATAATTAAGTTGATAAGATCCTAATCAGTAAATAATTGATTTAGATTTTGCGGTTTCTATGGTTACATTATTACACATGCGGTTTACACAAACATACTAAGAAATTTCACTAAATTTGGTTCATTCGTCTATATCTTGGCCAGTAAAAGTCTGTTGGTTCTTTCTTGGGTTGTTTGTATCCATTAAATGTTAAAACGGTCGAAATATTCAGGCCCAAATTGTCTGAAGAATTTAGATTTTTTTAAGTTTTGAGAAATCCACCAATAAAAATAGGAAAATATGCCAAATTTTGATTTACGAAGAAAACTTAGTATTTATAAGGAGTCACGGAAGTTCGTAGTAAGATTTTGACTCCACTGGAGACCACCGGAGGGAATTCTTTTTCACTGGAGGGGTTTGAAAAACTGCTTTTTACAATTCAAAACTTTACGCAGGGTGATTTACATTCCACTGGAGGGATTCAGATNTTTCATCCCATCATTCATTCATTTATTCTTTTTATATTTCAATGAATAGTCATTAAATAAAGAAAGTTGATACAGTCATGTATAAATTTGTTCGTCGAAAAATTGAGCCTTTGATCAAACTTAATTTTTTCCTACATCTTTTCAACATGAGGATGAAAAACTTAGATTATTTAATGTAATAGAATTAATATTTTGAATTATTAAATGTCTACGACTTTGGGTTACAAAGACAAATCATATAGGGATTAGAAAATTAGAGTTTCTTTTTTTACAAAAACTCAATTTCCTTATTTGCAGTTTGGCCTTCTTCCTCTATTTCTCTTATCTTTTCATTCAATCATTCATTCATTTCATTTGAAAAGAATTTTTCACTCTTCCTTTATTCATCCTATTATTAAGGCTTTTTTATTTGTTTACCTTTCCTGAGGGGTATTAAATGTCCCATCTATGAATATATTTTTCTGTGAAATGTCCAATCTATTAAATATCCTGTTCTATGAAATGTCCTATCTATTAAATATCCTGTTCTATGAAATGTCCTATCTATGATTATGTTATTACGAAATATGTTTCTAAGAAATGTCCCAATACCTTTATCTGTTATTTGATAGACTAATTTAAAAAAAACCTCCTATTATCGAAAAGATTAATCAGCGTAAACAACCCCCCCCCCCCTAACTCCTAACACAATATAAAGATTATTTAGTGTAAAATCCCCCCTTCTTACATAATGTAAGGATTATACATGGTAAAAATCCCCCTCCTTACAAAATGTATAGATTTTACATCGTAAAATCCCCCCTCCTTACACCATGTCCATATTTTACAGTGTAAAAATCTGCCTCCTTATACCATGCATTGATTTTACAGAGTAAAACTCCCCTTCCTTACAATATGTAGTGATTATACAGTGTACAAATCCCCGTCCTTACACCATTTATAGATCTTACAGTGTAAAAATCCCCCTCCTTACACCATGTATATATTTTTCAGTGTAAAAATCCCCCTCCTTATACCATGTATAGATTTTACAGTGTAAAATCCCACCTCCTAACACACTATGTATAGGTTTAAAAATCCCCCTCCTTACAATATGTATAGATTTTACAGTGTGAAAATGCCCCTTCTTATACCATTTATAGATCTTACAGTGTAAAAATGCCCCTTCTGACTCCATGTATGGACTAGATCAGCCCCCAGTGATACCTAGAACAATAATTATTATAAATTATGGGTTTCAGTAAGAAATATCGTTTTGGCAAACTCAATGTTGAAACCAATCAAAAAATATAATTAATAACTATACCACCAGCCAATACTATACATGGGAGGGATGAGATGTGTGGCGAAATAGTGAAATCTTTTTCCCCCTCCCCTCTTCCTTTCACCCCGCCTCCCCTACCCTCCCATCTTCCATTCACCCCCCTCCCCTCCCATCCCCTCCCTTCCTCCAATTTACTTCATACATTCCCTCCCACACATCAATCAAGAAAATGGCAGCAAATATATATATTAAGCTTTATATATATATATATTTATATACATATGTTTATTTATATATATATATGTATATATAAATATATATATATTATATCTACGTTAATTGCCTTTCTTCTAAATATTTTAGCTTTTGTTGCTACCTTAACAACTGGCAGTATTTTTTTTTCTTTCATCATAAAAAGCAGTGGAAAAGGAAGAAGACCTTTAGACTAAAATTACTATTATAATAACATTCAATGAACATAACAAAAACACAGCAATTTTGCAGTGTTAACTGTCCCATTCCACAATTTTATGGGTCCCACTGTAACAACTTATGATTTCTCTGATTATTATGTTTCCATCGGCGGATTTTCAAAAAGTTTTGTTCGTCCGAAGCAAAAATACAGATTTCTTATTTACATAAAAAATGTCGATAATGATTTTGTAATTTTCATTGGTTGTTACAGACCTTCACACCACTTTTTTACAAATATTTCAGTTGCTAGTTACAAATTTGAAAGTTACCTTTTATAATTAAAAGAAAAAACAACGTCAAGAATATCATTTTTTTCTGGATCTCACAAAAATAAACCGGTTTTTAGATCCGTTCCTGTCTGGTCTTGGCCGTGCAGCTGAGCAGGTTCAGAAAGGTGTTATACCGAACAAATCTAGGGCAGAGGAGATTGCAACCAAACAATTTAACGCGGCAAAGAAAGAACAATCCGTCTCAGAACAAAATAAAGGTAAGGAACAGTTTCTTAGGTTAGAATCTGCTATATTTATAATCCAAAAACGATTATATCAATTCAATGAATAATAATAAAAATAAATAAGAAAGTTTTCAATTAATCAAAGGGAAGCATTTTTAATCGTCAGTTTCTCTTGACCTCTATATTTCTGTGTATCCAATCTGTTTAACAGTTTGATAAAAATTAAAATTAAAATCGAAAGTTGTCTTCATTGTATTTATATAATCACTTACCACTGCATATTAAACCCCCTAACTTATTTTTTGATATAAATAAGCCAATCTTAGCACTCAAATGATATTTATCAACAATTTATTCAGGATCATTCTTCAAGAGAAAACGAACCCAGAACCATAGAAGAAGCAAATCCCTGGGAAAGGTAAATCTTTTGTTCTTTTCTAAAAATTTAATCATTTAATAGTTAAACATTTTTTTACACACTTTTGTCTCCAAAATGATTTCTGTCTTACTCCCCCCCGTAAATTCTTGCCTATCTACTTAATTCTGTGCAGTCTACAGTCTACAGTCTGCACATCTTTCTATTTTAAATTAGTTCCTGAAGGTTCAAACATAATTAGTATTCATTCATTTATTCATTCATCCATCCTTCCTTTCCAATTTTTCATCCCATCATTCATTCATTTATTCTTTTTATATTTCAATGAATAGTCATTAAATAAAGAAAGTTGATACAGTCATGTATAAATTTGTTCGTCGAAAAATTGAGCCTTTGATCAAACTTAATTTTTTCCTACATCTTTTCAACATGAGGATGAAAAACTTAGATTATTTAATGTAATAGAATTAATATTTTGAATTATTAAATGTCTACGACTTTGGGTTACAAAGACAAATCATATAGGGATTAGAAAATTAGAGTTTCTTTTTTTACAAAAACTCAATTTCCTTATTTGCAGTTTGGCCTTCTTCCTCTATTTCTCTTATCTTTTCATTCAATCATTCATTCATTTCATTTGAAAAGAATTTTTCACTCTTCCTTTATTCATCCTATTATTAAGGCTTTTTTATTTGTTTACCTTTCCTGAGGGGTATTAAATGTCCCATCTATGAATATATTTTTCTGTGAAATGTCCAATCTATTAAATATCCTGTTCTATGAAATGTCCTATCTATTAAATATCCTGTTCTATGAAATGTCCTATCTATGATTATGTTATTACGAAATATGTTTCTAAGAAATGTCCCAATACCTTATAAAAAATAATTCCTGTTCCTATTTCTTCAAAGAATACTCTCGAAACCTTTTATCAAAAGAAATATCGGATTTAAAAAGGCTCGCTTTAGAATTTGTCCTGAAGGGGCTCATCACCCGTTGGGGCCTAAAAACCCCTTGAAAACCATAGATTATACTAATCCAGGGGGGAATGAGCCCCCAAAGCCCCCCTAAGTACGCCTATTGCTGGCTTTCAATGTAAAAAATTAACAAAACCAAGGGTGATTAGGATCAATTTTCAGACAGAAATCCGCATATTTAAAGTTTTTATTCTGATTCTAATTTTCCACAAATTTTACAAATTAAATGTTCTATTGCAGACCGTAAATTACCTTTATGAACGTTCATTGTATGAATTTATTCAGACCAAATAAATGCATTTGCAATTTGACACGCATTAAGCACAAAATTGAATATTTTAACACATCTTTTTTTCAATTAGAACTCAGCTTCAAATATGCATAAACATTTTAGAATGCTTAAAATGCGTCTATGCATGCATATTGTGTTAATGCAAGTTTTTGCATCAAAACCCAGCGGGGTATTTACGTCCATATACCTTCATGTTTTTCAGGTCGTTTTCAGGCATATTAGTTTATTTTTCGAGAGAAAGTTAATTATTTGAAATTTGTAATTTTTGGAAATACAAGATGCATCTTTAATCTATAATCTGATTTCTTGAATCTTGAATTTTGAACCTGGAATCTTGAATCTTGAATCTTGAATTTTGAACCTGGAATCTTGAATCTTGAATCTTGAATCTTGAATCTTGAATCTTGAATCTTGAACCTGGAATCTTGAATCTTGAATCTTGAATTTTGAACCTGGAATCTTGAATCTTGAATCTTGAATCTTGAATCTTGAATCTTGAATCTTGAATCTTGAATCTTGAATCTTGAATCTTGAATCTTGAATCTTGAATCTATATATCTAGGATCACTGGGAAGACCTGGTATGGAGTGAGAGTATGTCCAAGTTCCCAGCTTATGAACGGGTCAGCTTACGACACCCTGGTTTTCCTCGGCCAGTCGTTATTTTCGGCGCAGTGGCCGATATTGCACGGGAACGTCTTCTAAGAGATTTCCCACTTAAATTCGCCTCCCCTCGTAAGTTTTTTCTTGAATAGTTGTATAGTTGTATTGTTGTATAGTTGTATAGTTGTATAGTTGTATAGTTGTATAGTTGTATAGTTGTATAGTTGTATAGTTGTTGTATTGTTGTATTGTTGTATAGTTGTATAGTTGGATAGTTGTATAGTTGTATAGTTGTATAGTTGTATTGTTGTATAGTTGTATAGCTGTATAGTTGTATAGTATTATAGTTGTATACTCGAATAAGGAAGAATCGTGTATACAAGAATAACACGAATACAAAGGCAACGTCAGATTTCAATCATTGCGATTATATCTTGAAACTGCAACCAAAATAGATACTAGAATTTCGTATCCAAGAATTGGTTTTATTTTTATTTCTTTGATTATTACTAATTTTTTGGGGGGCATTTCTGGCTATGATGTTGCAAATTATTAGGTTAAGTATATATTTATGACTCAAATTTAATTTTCCAATTTGAATAGTTCAAATAAAAATCGTAATATTCATCGAACCTGGTTTAATGATAGATTTAAAGCCTCGAGCTAGAATAGGATTGAATGGTAAAATTTTCCGTCAATCAGGTTTTTATAAAATAATCTTTCACCTGGAAGATTTGTTTAACATTAATATTTCAGTCTGCAATTTTTTGTATTTTTTTTACTTAAGGCAGTTTATAGTACCATTGTATCTTTGTATCCCTTTCTACTGTATCCTATACATTGTACCAAGAGCAAGATTTATCATGTATCCTGATTCCTGAGTTAGATAAAGTATTGTATCTTTGTATCTTTATATTCCTCTCTACTTATATGGATCAAGATATATCTTTGTATTCTGTATAATAAAGAGCAATGTATTCTGGAATCACCTCCTACTATATTCTATACCTAGAGCAAGATAGTTCAGCAAGCCTGGGTTCTGGAGCAGGGTTGGAGAACAAGAAATCTGGAATAGTTCGTCTCTCTGCTATCAGGGATATCATGGAGCGAGGTCTACACGCACTACTGGATGTCACGCCGAACGCTGTTGACAAGCTGAACTACGCGCAGTTCTATCCAATCGTGCTTCTTGCGCGTGCAGACAGTAAACAGACCATCAAGGAATGCCGCGCTGGGTTGCCAAAGTAAGATTTACAAATAATTTCATAATTTTTCTTTTTTGAAACTTGTTTGACCTCATGACCTTTTATTTACATTTGTAGAGGTCAAGGCCAGATGCTGGACTGGCGACCTTGGTAAGTCATAATCGGGTCGCTTCGCGGCAAGGGCACAAATTCGCTTTGCTTCGGGTTGCAGATTTATTGTAGGGTTGGTTGGAGTCTGGCAATACAGTATCAGAGAACTCATATTGGATTTTGGATTTAAAAGATAAAAGGTTTTATCCATTAAGGATGAGACTTCACAAGACGACTGTTGGAATGTATATTGTCTTTTTACCCACATTAATGATTCCCTAAAGACCAAACTTTAACTTTCAGATTGTCAAATTTAACGAATTTCAGGTCGTCAGTAAAGTCCCATCCATACAATGATACATATATATAAATATATTCATTGATTTAGGCTCTCAGATCAATATAAAAAACATATAGAAAAACACAAGAAACATAGTGGAAGACCCAATATTCATGGAAAATCATAAATATAATATGATAAACTTTTCAATAAAACACATTTGTATTGGGTCTTCATTGAATTAAAACTCATTAAAACACAATACCTACATCTTTTTAAACAAATATTAAACCAGTTGATATTTGTGTTTTGCTAGTCGTTTTTTGATGCAAACAAAATCTAAGGTATTTTAAGATTCTCACATTGCTTAATTTACATAAAATACTACTTTTAACATAACATCACACGACAAACACACATTCCTTTGTCGAGATTGTTTTGAAAACAAACCTAATGCTTTAGCATTAAGATTAAATGTAAACGTTTTCAAAATAATTTCCAAAAGATTTCTTTAAATTAACCATTGGCAACGGTATTTAAAAACAAATATTTATACGGAGAAACGTTTTTTTAATATTTTAATCTGTAATTTATTATTTACATTAATCAGTAATCAATGAAAAATCAATCAAGATTTTTATTAAAGAACTTCTATTTTCTTTATTTTTTGACTGAAAGTTGATAATAAACAATTCATAATAATAATGAATAAATAAAATGAATATATAATCAAATTAATGAATTATACGTAAAAAGCAAGAACTGTATTTATTATTTAAGAAATGTGTTATTGTTCTATATTTCTTAAATTATAAGTGAATAAATGAATAAAACTATGATTAAATGAAATAACATAATCTAGGAGAGCCCATCTTCCGAGCCGCAAACTTCTTGAGCAAAGTCAGAAAATAGAAAAGCTGTGGGGCCATAGCCTTACTGGTACACTACACTTACACGCGGATAATTGGTACAATAAGGTCAGTACATAGCCTTACTGGTACACTACACTTACACGCGGATAATTGGTACAATAAGGTCAGTACATAGCCTTACTGGTACACTACACTTACACACGGATAATTGGTACAATAAGGTCAGTACATAGCCTTACTGGTACACTACACTTACACGCGGATAATCGGTACAATAAGGTCAGTACATAGCCTTACTGGTACACTACACTTACACACGGATAATTGGTACAATAAGGTCAGTACATAGCCTTACTGGTACACTACACTTACACGCGGATAATTGGTACAATAAGGTCAGTACACAGCCTTACTGGTACACTACACTTACACACGGATAATTGGTACAATAAGGTCAGTACATAACTCATATTGTATTGTACTGCAGTTTAAACACAAAACTAGAATTAAACTCTTATTTTATATCCCTATATCTTAGTAACCTGATTTTTGATCTAACACGATTTAGTTTCTAAAATATGAAAGGCCTACGGTATCGATTTTAATTTAAATTTGAATATTTTAAGTAAAAAAAATATTTATAAGAAAAAATTTGAATTTTGAAAAATGAAATATTTACCATTTTTAAAAATTTCTCTTTCTTAGAAAACTTTTTTTTGCTTTTAAAGGGAGTGACCGGCTATGTAAGATAGTTGAACTGAGTATGTAGAATTGTGGAAAGCTTCTTTCGGATTCATTTGAGACATATTAAACTTTTTAAAGATCTGTAAATCCTGAGTTTGAGCACAAATTCGATGTTCAAACTCCTACTTTGGGGATGGATACGTTTTCAGAATTAGTTTTTTTTAAATTATTGAATAACGAAGACATAAAATGTAAATAAGTTCTACAATTAACTACAGACGTCATGTATAGGAGCATGTTGAGAAAAAAAATTAATCTTATCATCGAAAATAAGTAATCGTGTTCAATTATTAGTTTCTATTATCTCATTATTCTGTTTCTCATTATTCACAACGATTTTCGCAGATTTTCTAGAATTATTGTTGAAAAAACGACATTTTAAGAATTTGATGAAATCTGCGAATAAATTCAAAGAAAATTAGAAATTCAATAAAATAATGAGAAGGAAATAATCGATTTAGCATTTATTTATTGACAATTTTCTTTTGAGAAATATGTTCCCAACCATCTCATTAGATTACTGTATAATTTTTACTTTATTTTTCGTTGTCGTTATTCAATAATAAAAAAAAACTAATTCTGAAAATGTATACACCCCCAAAGTAGGAGTTTTGAACGTCGAATTTGAGCTCCAACTCAGGATTTACAGATCTTTAAAAAGTTTAATATGTCTCAAAATGAACCGAAAGACGTTTTCCACAACACTGCATACTCAGTTCAACTACCTTACATAACCGGTCACTCCCTTTAACTTATATGGGAATTAAGTTTTAAGTGAAAAAATTAAATTTGTTAAAACTTTTTGTTTATAAACTTTTAATTTAGATCACAGATTTGATTGAGAAACAACAAACTGCCCCAATCTGGATGTCTGATGCTAAGGTAGAAAATTTATACAGTTTAAAAGGAATGTTTACGAAAATTGTCTAAAAATCATTTCACATTTCGTGAACATTCCTTTTAGTTGAAGATATGCTAGTCAGAGATTATATGAGATAAAAACTAGATTAAAGTGTTATCTGTTGTTATCTCTGGTTTTATCAAGATTGCTTTGCTTGCATGGATAAAGAATGCTTAAAACGCATGGAATTTTAGTTATGCATGATATTAGCTTAGTTTCGCATTCTTAAAGGAACTGTTCACCATTTTGAAAATAAAAAAAATTCCAACTTTCTGAACACAAGAACCAAGCCAATTTTTCAGAGTCAAAATAATCATTTCTTTCTGTTTAAATAAGTAATTTTGGCTAATTTCGTAGATTTTTACATATTTTCTTTACATTTCTCTTTTCATTAATTTTATGCACAATGTGTTAAATCTTAAATAATTAAATAATTAAATAAAATAATTAAAAATTAATTGTTTCTAAAGTTGAACAGAAAATATTTAAAAATTCAAGAAAGGAGCTGAGTTTTTGCCACAAATTATGATTTTACAATCACTATATCTTTTCAACCTGATGGTGTAAACCATTGATATTTCAATTATCATTATTTGATCTCAAATGATTCATAGTTTGAAATATCTAAGGTCTACAACATTAAAATGCAAAGATATAGGGATAAGAAAATCAGAGTAAGGAAATGAGTTTTAACTAATTTCGACGATTTTAATCCTAGGGACATCTTTAAACCGTATAATTGGATTAGTTGAAATCCTAATTTGACAACAAATATTTGGTGTTATAAAAGTATTTTCAAATAGGTGAACAATAGCTTTATATATTCTTTTGATTCTTTACTTCGTAGTGTTAGATATTTAAGACACAAGGTTTCGCTTAATGAGATAAAAGAAAATCTGAACATTAAGCATGTACACATAATATATAAATCTGGTATACTGTATAGCCGGTAGAGTTCTGTTCTGATGTATTCCTGCTACCGTTGGGATCTCCGCCACAGGAAACACGTTTATCCGGCAGAAAGTGACGCCATTTTTTCTTATAGGTTGATAAAAATGCATGTTTGCATGATAGTAATCCGCAATTATTTTGACGATGTTAACTGTAAATATGACGGGAATGCAGTTGCATTGTGTAAGAATTTTAGAAGGAATTGTGAAAATATAAATATAAGTATTAAGATAAATGAAACCTAGCACGCTAGATTTCGTTTTCATAAAGCCGCCAAACTTTATATAAAAACAAATCACAATAATACCCAATTTAATAGAAAATACTTGAATTCAATAAAATATGTCATATTTAATCAGAAACATTTTTAAAGCTCGTTGCGTGCAAATTGTTCTATTTTTTTTGCATTGAAAATTAATTATATTATCTTAAATTTTAAAAGAACTTGACTTACAATATTACAAAGCATCATGATTTCGTGGGAAAATTTAATAAAAACCTGAAAGCTTTCAATCAGAATTCAAATTTTTCATAAATTTACCCCAACTTGTGAAATAGAAAGACAATCTTTTAAATGGTTTAAACAGTACCTAGAAAGTAAAATGGGTCTTTGTGCACTGCACAGTTTTATGGTTATTGGACTAAATATTATCATATATAATATATTAACATAACTTGAGTCGAAGAGTCTTCTTCCTATTCCACACAGTTTTACGGGTCCCACTGTGTTTTCATTAAAAGTCGTCGTTGCATTCCACTATATTTTGTGGACCACTGAACACTGGATAAACCTGGACCTGTAGGACTACCTGGACTCGGAGGATACGGACTCCGAGAGCCCTCCGGTCCCTCCTCCGTTGGACCCGGAGATTTACGACATGCTCCTCAAATCCATCGACAACAAGGAGACACCAGGGACCAATAGATACAGTCGACAGGAGGATAAAGTCGAACATTTTATCTAGAATAGATACAGTCGACAGTAGGATAAAGTCGAACATTTTATCTAGAATCTTTGATTTCAGTCGACAGGAGGATAAAGTCGACCATTTTATCTAGAATCTTTGATTTTATAGATTTTTGTTGCTAATTGGATCAAATTAACATTAAAGGGTCTGACTTCGTAATTTCAAGTTACCCCCCATTTTAAGAATAACAACAGTACGCTTTGAACCTCTTTCTAAGCAAACATGAGGATTTAGAAACAATTTCCTTCTTTTGCTGGATAAATCTGCATGTTATTTATTTTTAATTATTAAATGGAGGATCACTAGAAATTACGTTAACAGACTAAATGTTGAAAAATACAAGATAGAACAATGTGGTTAGGGGTGATTAACATTTTTTTATTTTTGACTTTTTATTTATAGTTCAACTTCTACTGCTCTTTTAAATTCCGATTCTTCAACTGTAAGTTGCTTGCACCTTTAATACCTTAAATAATAATGCATGATGATATTGTAAATATAGAATATAATTGGTAAATGGTAACACTGCATGTGATTCTGTAAATAATGTAATTTTAGAATGATATCTTTTTAATTAATAAGTTTATTATGATAAATTAACCTAAATTGTTGATTAATTTTTATCATATTTTCTTAAGATGTTTATTAAAAATCTGAAAAATTAATGAATTAAAAAGTTATGCACACTCTATTTCTAACTTGTTCAGAGAAATATTTACAAAATGGAACTGT
Organism: Eurytemora carolleeae; assembly: GCF_000591075.1. Taxonomy (NCBI): domain Eukaryota; kingdom Metazoa; phylum Arthropoda; class Copepoda; order Calanoida; family Temoridae; genus Eurytemora; species Eurytemora carolleeae. Next base: position 175,906 of record NW_019396560.1, on the reverse strand, counting down.
CACTGCTAATTTTTTAAAACATTAGTTATGCAATTTGTTCAATATTTTAAAGAACTCGAAAAAACAAATAATGCGGTTCAAGTCTGTGAAAATGTCTTAAATGAGTTTTTTTTGCATATAGCATTATTTTTTTAGTGGACTCATAACTAATATAAAATATTTTATTCTGCTCCTTATAACTTTCTGACTGTACTTTTAACATTTAAGTAGTTTTTACCAAATGAATATTTTTATAAAATGCATGTAACAATAAAATATGATAAATAAAGATAAAAAATCTAATATTTTAATTCCTCTTACAGCCGGACGAATCATTTTCGGACGATTTCCTGTTCCCGATGAGTTCTCGTCTCTCGTATTCGTCCTACCCAGAGTCAGACGGAGAGTTTTGCGGAGAAGATAGTCCGAGGAAAGGAGGGACGAGTAGGACTGGGACGTTGCAGGTAATAGTCCGGGGACTTAAAGGACGAATTTGATATAAGCAGAAGAAAGCTCCGATTTCGGAATTTATGTTTAAAAAGTTAGCTCTATATCCAAAGTTTCCATCCTCAGAAAAAAATGTAAATTTTATTTTGCAGAGAAACGAAAATATTAGAAAAGGAACAATTTTTCAAAAAATATTTGGATATTTTTACTTTTTACTTTTCCCCCCAAATCAAATAATTTTCTGTTCTTATTTTTAATACTGAAGATTAAAATAAAATGTTAATTAATGTTTCATGCGCTGGTAGAATTATTATTTCATAGAATCCATTAAATTAATCTAATTAACTAAGGAAGGGGGAGGGAGGGGGAAATATCATGATTCATGATATTCAATTTTTTTTTTTTATAAATTTAGGACTCTTCGCGCCTCTTCCGAGCCACCTCTGACCCAAACCTAGCCCGGAAGGATGGAACCATGAAAAGTGAATCCGGAGTAAATATTCCAGATTTTAGTATTCCTCAACAACAACAACAGCAGGTAGATAATATTAGTATTCCTCAACAACAACAACAACAGCAGCAGGTAGATAATATTAGTATTCCTCAACAACAACAACAACAGCAGGTAGATAATATTAGTATTCCTCAACAACAACAGCAGGTAGATAATATTAGTATTCCTCAACAACAAAAACAGGAGCAGTTAGATAATATTAGTATTCCTCAACAAAGACAACAACAGCAGGTAGATAATATTAGTATTCCTCAACAGCAACAACAGCAGGTAGATAATATTAGTATTCCTCAACAGCAACAACAGCAGGTAGATAATATTAGTATTCCTCAACAACAACAGGAACAACAGCAGGTAGATAATATTAGTATTCCTCAACAACAACAACAACAGCAGGAAGATAATATTAGTATTCCTCAACAAAAACAACAATAGCAGGTAGATAATATTAGTATTCCTCAACAACAACAACAGCAGGTAGATAATATTAGTATTCCTCAACAACAACAACAACAGGTAGATAATATTAGTATTCCTCAAAAACAACAACAACAACAGCAGGTAGATAATATTAGTATTCCTCAACAATAACAACAACAGCAGGTAGATAATATTAGTATTCCTCAAAAACAACAACAACAGGAGGTAGATAATATTAGTATTAAAACTCAAAATATATGACGATCCCATGGTTGAATCAAGTCTTCTGTCTTGAATATAGTCTTATAATAGCTTATCAAATGATCTAGCAAAGAATAAACAAGTTTACAGTTGCTAGGAAACATAAATATAAAGAAACAGTGTAAATTCCGCACAGTCGTCTTTGAAGTCTCATCCCTTGTGGGTAACCCTGTACATTTAAAATGTTAATTATATTAAGATACTTTGCTTTAGGGCTCTATTGAGAAAAGAGAATCACAAAGTGGAGACAAGTTTGGGTTTAAACTAGAGGAGTCTCCGGCCTCATCTAACCAAGATAAATATGGCTCCGTTGCCGGAGACAAAACGAAACCTGGACCCGTCCTTCCGCCGAAAATTGACCGGCAGAAGAAGCCAAGTAAAAAATCGGCAGCTGAAAGACTTTTCGGCCATAGGGCCCAGCATAGTCCGCCGGAAGAGTCCCCTAGTCCCGGATATGGATCAACAAACTCTAATTCAAACTCATTTAACGCTCATTCGGCGGAGGGTTATGATTCTTACGGGAAGAGAACGGCGGATCCCGGTTACGCCAGCTCACAGATATCTCGTAACCCTGGTGGTCAAAATTATCCGCCCCAGCAAAACGGCACACCAACGCACCAAAACGGAATACATGCTCAAACAAACGGGATTCCGCCGCCAATTAACGGAAACCCGTTGCCCCAGAACGGCATTCCTCCGTCGCAGAACGGGATGACTCCGACTCAGAACGGAACTACTCTGCCTCAGAACGGAATGAACGGCTATGCCTCAACGGGGAAGCCCCTACCGCCTTCATCAAGTCAAGATAAATATAGGTAACAATACTTGAAAACACATTTAACAAAACAAACAATTTGAAAAGTCGCCAATTTTTTCAGACATCTACTTTTTTGTTGGAAAAGTTTTCAAATTCGAGTTCGACCAGCCAAAAACGTTTCCTGGGGTAATTGAGAAACCGTCAAATAATTGGGTTTAGTAGTATTGAAGTTTAATAGATGTATGCTTTCAGGTATTCTGAGTACAAACCTATGCCTCCTCCCAAATCTAGTGTATATAAACCTGTACCACCTCCTAAACCTAAAACTTTCTCCTCCACCCCCTCCCACCCCTCCCATCCATCCCAACCTGCTAGCCTGCAAGAATCTAACTATATGAACGGGAACTATATACAAGAGTCTGATTATCCTAACTCCTATCATTATCATTCCTCTAGAGTAGTGGATAACTACCAACCCTCTCCACCACGTGTTCCTCCCTTTGATGACGTGGACTCCAATGGAGTGGACTCAGGTCAAGGGTCCTCATTGGACCGAGACTATTCTAGTTATAACAGATATAATGGACCCCCTCCCCCCCGGTCCCAGGGGCAATACTACTACAATCTACCCACCCAGAGGGAGGAAGGGGGCCAGGGGGGAGTATCCCCCCGCCGTCGCGCCCCTGGTGATACTTTAGATTTATCCAATAGAGAGTATAGAGGGTCAGCATTCGAACTTTATAAGAAACCAGGATACCAACCTTTCCATGGATACGGAGAAGTACCAAGATAATCTCTGTTTATTACAGTACCTGGATATAGGTTGGATATCAATCCTAGAACCTAAACTAAAAAAGATACATCTATTATTTCATGTGCATCTGAGTGCCATAAATTCCGACTAAGATCAAAGTTCCATGGTCGATGATTATTGTTTAGTTCTATGGAGTTATATTTATGGAATGAGTTCTATGGAATATGATCATAGTTCTTAGTTTCAAGTACTAAGATCATATTGCCTAGTTCTATGGACTATGATCATAATGCCTAGTTTCATGGACTAGGATCATAGTTTCTAGTTTCTAGTTCTAAGATCATAGTTCATAGTTTCAAGTACTAAGATCATAGTTCCTAGTTCCATGGACTAGGATCATAGTTCCTAGTTTCAAGTTCTAAGATCATAGTTCCTAGTTTCAAGTTTAAGATCATAGTGACTAGTTTCAAGTTCTAAGATCATAGTTCCTAGTTTCAAGTTCTAAGATCATAGTTCCTAGTTCCATGGAGTAAGATCATAGTTCCTAGTTCCATGGAGTAAGATCATAGTTCCTAGTTCCATGGACTAAGAATTTCAAATTACCATAACAGTTAATAGTTACCAATCCGTCAGTATGCAGATGCACTCGAAAAATAAAAAAAAACTTGGTTTTTTAAATTAAACTGAAAACCTCTAAAAGCTGTTAATTTTGAGGTCTATGTCAGTCAACCCATTTAGAAATGAACAATGAGCAATCTCAGTTTTAAATTTCTAACAAAGACCATCTTTACGATTTAATAAATGGAAGAGAAAGTGAACTGATAAATCTCTCTAAAAGTTGTGAAAAAAAAAACATTAAAGATTATTATATGACACAAATATTTAATTAGAATTCAAAATTTTACAATTGTCTTCCAGTTCTTATATCACCAAAGGAAGCGAAAATAAATTTGAAAAAATCTTTTTCTTTGATTTTTTCACAGAAATAATTTAAATCTTTTAATCTTCCAAATAATTTGCAGTACATATTGATATGTAAACAAACAATTTCTACAATTATACAGATTTATTTTGAATAAATATAGATATTTGAATTCGTCTGAATCCTTTTAATCGAGAGAAGCATAAAGTGAGAAAAAAATTCGCGAAACCATCTAAAAAGATGTAAATGATGAAATTAATTAATATGTTCCAAATATCGTACATAGTCAATTTTTAATTTGAAAGACGTAAAACTAAAGTAGGTTTAATTTTTGAGGTAGTAAATCAACATTTTTGTATTCTAGTTTTTCTTATTTGATTGCAAACCCTTCTTGTTTTTATATAAATTTGAATCCAATTTTGGGCTTTTGCTTTATTTGAAGTCAGGATAAAGTAGCACAAGGTAATTGAAGTATGTAGTTCCTTAATATATGCCAAATATAATATATGCCAAATATAATATATGCCTAATATAATATATGCCAAATAATAAAAATGTTTTGAATTTACAGTTCGCCGAGATCCAATCCTGTATAATATTAAGTTAAAATTAGAAATGCGTTAAACTTTGTCTTTTTTAATTTATCACAATTTTTTGGGGCAAAACACGTGATGGGATTGTTTACACACAGTTCAGCAATGTAGGTTGGTACCAAATATTTCAGTACATTTACACCTGTCTCAGACAAAGCAAATAGAAAAATATGTTAGAAAAAACATTTTATTCTATTCCAAGTTAGGATAATTTACAAACATCTATGATTTTTGGCTAAAATGCTTGAAACGAATTTGGCTCAATTTTCTATCTCAGCTCAGCAACTAGCGAGGATTGGCTCAATATTTTAGATTAGCTCAGTAACTAGCGAGGATTGGCTAAATATTCAAGCTTAGCTAATTAACTAGAGATGATTGGCTCAATATTCTAGCTAAGCTCATTAACTAGCGAGGATTGACTCAATATTATCGCTATGCTTAGTAACTAGCGAGGATTGACTCAATATCCTAGCTAAGCTCAGTAAATAACGAGGATTGACTCAATATTCTAGCTAAGCTCAGTAAATAACAAGGATTGGCTTAATATTCTAGCTAAGCTCAGTAACTTACGAGGATTGGCTCAATAATCTAGCTAAGCTGAGTAACTATAGCGAGAATTGGCTCAATATTCTAGCTTACTCAGCAACTAGCGAGGATTGGCTCAATATTCTAGCTTACTCAGGAACTAGCCAGGATTGGCTCAATATTCTAGCTTAGCTCAGGAACTAGCCAGGATTCGCTCAATATTCTTGCTACGCTGAGTAACTATATCGAGAGTTGACTCAATATTCTAATTAAGCCCAGTAACTAGCAAGGATTGGCTCAATTCTATAAGCTTTGCTTAGTAACTAGCGAGGATTGGCTCAATATCCTAGCTAAGCTCAGTAACCAGCGAGGATTGGCTCAATAATCTAGCTAAGCTGAGTAACTATAGCGAGAATTGGCTCAATATTCTAGCTAAGCACAGTAACAAGCGAGGATTGGCTCAATAATCTAGCTAAACTGAGTAACTATAGCGAGAATTGGCTAAATATTCTAGCTTACTCAGCAACTAGCGAGGATTGGCTCAATATTCTAGCTTAGCTCAGTAACTAGCGAGGATTGGCTCAATATTCTGGCTTACTCAGCAACTAGCGAGGATTGGCTCAATATTCTGGCTTACTCAGCAACTAGCGAGGATTGGCTCAATATTCTAGCTTAGCACAGTAACTAACGAGGATTGGCTCACTATTCTAGCTAAGCTCAGTAACTAGCGAAGATTGGCTCGGTGTTCTCGAATTATTCCATATATCTGCGAGCGCCAGTTCTCTCTTGATTTGAAGAGCTTTAAGCCTCTCATGCCTTAACATAAAAATATCAATTGAAATGAAAATCAGCTGTTTATAAGTTCGGTCCATTTACCAGCAAGCTTTTTATCAAAATTTGAACTACTAGGCTTTAAGGGCGCTTCTCGCCCATCTTCTATTTAAATTGTGAACATGTTCTTTTTGTTTAAATTTAAAACGAAGAAGAAAAAAATGTTGCGGATTTTTAAAAAAAAAATTCGCGGATTTTCAAGAATTTAAATTATTTTACAAAATTAAAAACCTTTAAAACACACTTTAAAATTAAACACTTTAAAATTTTTGTCATTCATAAACATTCCCTGTGGTCACGTGATGTCCCACAAAAACGTAAATTCTATGCTTTTTTTGTCGGCTTTTTTGTTTTATGAACGAACAACTATAACAGCTATACGCGAATTTACAAAGTGACTGTTCAAAGAGAATAGATTATATATTAGAGCGGAATTTAGACAATCCCTTGGTATGAATTTTGTCAGTCCCTTTCAGCCTGAAAGGGAGTTCAAAGTGTACAAATCATGTAAATGTTCACAAATTATATGCAGTAAAGTACATTAATATAGTATGTTTCCTAGACTATCCATTTCAATTTCGAAATTTTTAAAGCTGTTAAATAAACTTTATAAAATGAATTAGGTGAATAAAAAACATCATTTGATTTATAGTTATAGCGGAAAATCATCGTTTGTAAAGTGAAAGGCATAGAGTCTATGCATGAAATGATCATTGGTCAATTATGAAACCAGCCTATTTCATAATTTGGTTTTCTTTTAGTATTAATTTTAGATTTTCTATAAAATGATGTTCCAGGGCCCAGCACAAATATGTGAAGTACACCTACAGTATGAAAAAAGTGCAACAAAATGGCCGTTTTACACTTTTTTCTAGTAAATTCCCCTCTAATATATATTCTATTCTCTTTGTGATATCTAGATAGCGGATTGTCCAACCAAACAACAATTAAGAGACGACTTATAAGAGTTTCTTTGATCTCTGAGAACTATCTGATGGTTCTGAAAAAGCTTGACATTAGTTCAAAAGTTGCACAATCCGAACCAATACAAGGATGCCAGTCTAGTCTTTATCGTACCGGCCCGTCTATGGTGTACCCGGTATGCAGTTGACCCAACGCGTTTCATGCAACAGAATTAGACATCGTGAACAGTGATTTTATGCAACCTTAAAGCTTTAAAGTCGTCTATTAATTCCCATGTTTATTGGGACACCCTGTAGTGTGTTCTAGTTTGATCTCATTTGTTAACTAAGAATGATGCTAAAATTGGACGTGTAGACAATTTTGATTCTATTTAATAATTTATAATCTGAAGAGTTCTTTACTTCACCGGCAAATTTTAAATTGCAAGTAGCGACCCCTAGATAAATTAGACTAGATAGCTCATGTCGTCAGCTGAAACTGAAAATATGAATTTACACTATAGTAGCGACCCCTAGATAAATTAGACTAGATAGCTCATGTCGTCAGCTGAAACTGAAAATATGAATTTACACTATAGTAGCGACCCCTAGATAAATTAGACTAGATAGCTCATGTCGTTAGCTGAAACTGAAAATATGAAATTAGCACTATAGAGGTTAATCCATATTTATCCATATTTAGCTTGCATGAGCAATATAGTCTATATGTATTCAGGAACAGACCACATTTTGAAAATGAGGACATATGGCATGAAGTATCCGGGCACTTGATGATTATTGTTTCAAAAATTCCACCTGTAAAATTAAGTTGACGAATAAATGCCGAAAATGTCGTCTAAAATAAAAAGACGACCTTAAAAGGATTCTCTCCAGTATCCTGTTTGCGTGGGATAAACCCCATCTTACAATATTGAGGTTGAAAAAATACAATTTATGATTAATTTCGAAGAGTTGCGATTTAGGTAATATTCTGTAAAATAAAAAGATGGCTTACTCTTCAAAATGAAGATCTCGTTTAACGTTTAGAGTTGACCAGGCATCATTGTCTCCCAATACAGAACTTGTTCTTCGCCTAGAATATATAAACATTACGTGCCCTTGCCGCGATAAAATACAAGAAGAGAGAGATTAGAATATATTTCAGGGTTAGGACAGGCTAGGGGGCCGAGCACAGCGGCTTTAGCAGACTCTTTCTCTCTGTCTTGAATTCAACGCGGCATGTGCGCGTAACTTCCTTGTGATCCTGCCTAAACTTTATTCTAATATAAAATGTCGCCTTCTTTCTCATTCAACGAACAACAAGGTTACTTACAGTGAAACCCTTAATAAAGACATTGACAGAATTTATCAAATGTCGTATTCTTCCCTTTCTGATAATGGAATGCTGCAGATATTTAGCTCTTTAATTAAATGATTATATGGAGATCTTTAAAACTGTTCTCGCATATTCCTAGGTATTTATTTATTTTCATAAATACTGAAATTTACGTAATATAGTATAAATTCAAGACGACATTTAATAAATTCTTCCGATGTATTCGTTATTAAGGGTTTCACTGTACAAAAAAATAAAACTTTTAAGACTACCTGAAACTTTCAATATGGAGGATAAATTGTTATTAAATGTATTATTTTATAACGTTATAGGATTTCGATCATCATGTCTTCTTAAATTTGAAATCTATTTCGAAATCTGTTATAGTTTTACTTGTATATGTATTTTTTAATCTGATCTTACACAGTTTAGACTTTATTGGTCGCCAGATGTAAACTGGTTTTTTCTTTCATATAACTTTAAATATCTACACATTTACAAGATTATATTAAAAAACCATTATCTGATCTTGATATACGAATTTTAGATTAGTTATTAAAGGCTCAATTTTTTAGGGACATATACCTACATATACATTTTTTTAATTTTCCCAAAAAGTGGTATAAACATATTTTAATATATTTTATGTATGATTATTAATATAATGCCCCACCCCACTCCCATCCCATCTTTCATGCAATATTTGTATTCAAAATTTTTTCATATTTAAGAATAAAGAAGTTATAATGTTTTTTGTTTATTATTAATATTAAAAGTACGTATAGGAATTAGAGAAAGCTTGCTTCAAATATTATAATTGTTGCTTGCGTGGGAAGCAGGAGAGGGTTTTCCCCGCTTTCATTCTTGATTCTTCATTAAGAAATACTAAAGTTTTAAAGGATTACTCACTAAGACATAATTACTTAAGCCTTAAGGACTTAAATACTTAAGCCTTAAAGGTTACTCACAAAGACTTAAATACCTAAACCTTAAAGATTACTCACAAAGACTGAAATACTTAAACCTTAAAGATTACTCACAATTAGACTTAAATACTTAAACCTTAAAGATTACTCACAAAGACCTCAATACTTTAGCCTAAAAGATTACTCACTAGGACTTAAATACTGAAGCCTTAAAGGGTTACTCAAAAAGACTAAAATACTTAAACCTTAAAGATTACTCACAATTAGACTTACCTTACTCATCCAGACTTAAATACTTAAGAGGGTTACTCAAACAAGACTTAAATACTTAAACCTTAAAGGGTTACTCATCAAGACTTAAATACTTAAACCTTAAAGAGTTACTCACAAAGACTTAAATACTTAAACCTTAAGAGTTACTCACAAAGACTTAAATACTTAAACCTTAAAAAGTTATTAAAAAAAACTTAAATGCTTAAGCCTTAAAGAGCTATTAACAAGACTTAGATACTTAAGCCTTAAAGGGTTACTCAAACAAAACTGAAATATACTTAAGCCTTAAAGACTTAAATCATAATAACTTTTGAATCAAGATGATTATAAATTAAACACGAAAATAACGAATTGACAAAAAAGGAGGAAAAAATATTTTTTGGCAGATCACTGCATGCAGCTTTATTTTTTCTAGAAACAAAAATATTTTTAATGATTTTTCAACGATTTTCAAGATTGAAGAATAAACTTTAAGTTGTTTTATGAAAATATTCTAAAAAAATAATAGCATACATATTTTTGAGTACGCTTTTGTTGTTACCATGTGATGATCGTTTACAAGAAAATATTGTTTTTTTTCATCCAAAATCCGTTTTTTCCATGTTTGCTTAATCATACTATACAGCAAATGAAAACCCAACCTGATAAAAGCAGAAAGTGTTTCTCTTTTTCTCTTCTCTTTTTTCCTCCTGGCATGGGTATCCATATTTAATCAAATACAACAGTAATCTTTTACAACAATTCTTCTTAAAATCATAGTTTCTAAAATTCCTCTAAACCCCGAAATAAAATCTAAAATGGAGATTAAAAAGAATAAAAATGGAAGACGCATGGATCCTTTCCTGCAAGTGATCCAACAACAACAACAGCAAGGACACACGCAGCAATCATCAGCGGCATTTTCCTCAGCAGTATTTTGGTCTATCTCAGCCTAGAAGGAAAACATTTCAATCCAACTATTCAAAATAACATTTTTTGACCAATCCTTACTTTAGTTGAATGGTGGATTTCCCTTAAAAAAACTAGGTTTGCAATTTTGTTTACTTCACTCGGTTTCCTTGAAAATTTAACCCATTGTTGCGTAAGAATTACTGCAATAAAGAACTTTCTAAAATGGAAAAATCGTAACATACAGTGATAACTATAAAGCTGTAAAATAGGAAGACGACATTCTATAAATCTTGAGTGTAGTTGTAGTTGTTACACAGAAAATAGTTTTACTTATAACTGATTGAATCACTTATTAAGTCAAATGGGTCTGTTTACACTGCACAATCGCTGTGTCTTATGTTTTTTAGACTATTTATAATTTGCGCCTAAAAGTAGTCTTCCTATTCCAAAGTTTTCTGGTTATCACTGTATTTTTGTTTGATACATAAGTATTGTAGTTATACTTAAATTCATTATTTATATAGTTTATAATACTTCATGTAATATATATGAAATAAAATATCAATACAAATATGAAAAAATCCTTTTCACAATTTGTTAGAGGGGACCGGAAGATATATATTAATAGCTCTTGACAGAATCCAAAGAAGCTACTGATAGAAGGTGAGCTGCCCTGACAGAGCTTTTAGTTAGTAAAAAAAGCATAAAACTAGGCTTGACATGATTTAATAGTTGATATAAAATACAGAGAATATGTTCAAAACAATTTTAATTGCCAAGATGATATGAGGTCCTACTAGTATTTATTAAAATTATGATTTATTTAGTTTACCTGAATCCTGTCTGAGGGTTTCTTCTCCTCAACATCAACTAGGGTTTCGTTTGGTTCATCAGCTGCTTTGTCGGCTGTTTCATCTGCTGCTTTTTTAGCTATTTTATCAGCTGCCTTTTCATCTTGATCTTCAGCTACCTTACCAGGTTCGTCTTTACCTTTCTTGCCTTTATTTTCAGCTTTTTCCTCAGGTTTCCCCTCTCCTTCCTCTGCTGGTTCCTCTGTAGCAGCTGCTGTACAAATAAACACTTTTAATAATTCTTACTAGGTCCGAATAAATGTAATGTGTGATGCTGATTGGATAGAAAAAATGAAAGAAGAATTGAATTTTAACTGAATAGCTAAAACCTGAAAGATAAGAATTAAGTTAAAATTTTATTTGGCTCTAACAAATTTAAGTTGGATACACAGAGAGAAAATGCTATTTTACAATATGTAATTTGAAGAAAAGTGTTCCTTTTTTGTCAAGCTTATGCAACGGAATTAGAGATGCTTTTTTCATTTTATTCGTTCATTATTTGTCAATGACCCATTTCGTTCATTCTTTTCAATTGTTAAAAAAATGATTTTAATTTTTTATCTATTTCATTTGTCTTCTCACTGCAGTAAAATCGTTTGTTCAGTAAAATATCTCATTCAGAAAAATCGTTCATTCTAAAGAACCTTTCTTTCAATTAGAAAAAATCGTTTTTTTTCAGAAGTTAAAAAAATGTTCGTTCAGTATTAAAACTCTCCATTTTTTCAAAATCTTTCGGAAAATTCGTTCGTTTAGTAAAAAACGATTGTTGTTCAAGATTGTTCAAATCATTTTAAATCATTGGTTTAATTTTTTTTTCGTTTTTAAAAATAATCGTTTTTTAATTTCTGTTAACGATCCAAGCCGTTTTTTTCTTCAAAACGACACATTCGTATCGTAGTTGAAAAGTTTCGTTCATTCTCAAAAGTTTCGTTATTTCACATCCATCTCTAATTGGAACCAAATAATAGTGGTTGTAGTATTAGTTCAAGTTATTACTAAAAGACCACGCTATGAAAAGTTATCTGCCGTATGAAAACAACAACTGTTATCCGCTTTTTTCATTGTATTTTATCGTCTAAACTTTGGAAAAATTGTCATAGTATAAATGATAGCAACCTTATAGAGCATTCACATGTAAACCTTAAAGAAAACGAAACCTTAAATGTTTTAAAAACCGGACTGAGACAATCCCCATTCAATTTCCTTAGAGCTAGAAATAATTACAGCTGAAAACTTTTGTATTTGTTTGCCAGAAATCCCGATCGTTTTATCTCAATATTCACTGTGGGCAATTTTGATTTGAGGATCAATGCTTAATTTCTTCATTCCAGTTATTCCCCCAAGGTACGGTTGCCATGCATGCATGCGGGATATTTAATCAAGATTAAATTAATCTGCAGATTAAAAAAGATCGTGATCAAGCATGCTTGATCTCGATATTCACAATACAAGTTTCCAGCTCTGGTTATTCTGTTACTCTCCCCCTTTTTCATTTTTCTCACACTCTTCATCAAAGCTTTCAAAGTTAATATTGTGAATCGGGCATGCCACTTTAAAACTGAAGAGTAACTTGAAATTACGTCAACTGTCCCTTTAAGAAATACATATAAATCTGCAGAATCTGTCCCTTTAAGAAATACATATAAATCTGCAGAATCTGTCCCTTTCAGAAATATATATAAATCTGCAGAAACTGTCCCTTTAAGAAATACATATAAATCTACAGAAACTGTCCCTTTAAGAAATACATATAAATCTGCAGAATCTGTCCCTTTAAAGAATACATATAAATCTGCAGAATCTGTCCCTTTAAGAAATGCATATAAATCTGCAGAATCTGTCCCTTTAAGAAATACATATAAATCTACAGAAACTGTCCCTTTAAAGAATACATATAAATCAGAATCTGTCCCTTTAAGAAATGCATATAAATCTGCAGAATCTGTCCCTTTAAGAAAAACATATAAATCTGCAGAATCTGTCCCTTTAAGAAATACATATAAATCTGCAGAATCTGTCCCTTTAAGGAAAACATATAAATCTGCAGAATCTGTCCCTTTAAGAAATGCATATAAATCTGCAGAATCTGTCCCTTTAAGGAATACATAAAAATCTGCAGAATCTGTCCCTTTAAGAAATGCATATAAATCTACAGAATCTGTCCCTTTAAGGAATACATATAAATCTGCAGAATCTTTCCCTTTCAGGAATACATATAAATCTGCAGAATTATTCTCTTTAAGAAATTCATATAAATCTGCAGAATCTGTCCCTTTAAGAAATACATATAAATCTGCAGAATCTGTCCCTTTAAGAAATACATATAAATCTGCAGAATTATTCTCTTTAAGAAATACGTGTATAAATCTGCAGAATCTGTCCCTTTAAGAAATACATATAAATCTGCAGAATCTGTCCCTTTAAGAAATACATATAAATCTACAGATCTGTCCCTTTAAGAAAAACATATAAATCTGCAGATTCCGTCCCTTTAAGAAATACATAGAAATATTCAGAATCTGTCCTTTTAAGAAATACATATGAATCTGCAGAAAATATCCTTTTAAGAAATATATATAAATCTGCAGAAAATGTCCTTTTAAGAAATACATATAAATCTGCAGAATCTGTCCCTTTAAGAAATAAGTATTAATCTGCGGAATCCTTACTAAAGTCTGAACCTTTTTTCGGGTTACCAAATCATTTTTTAAATTATATAGAAAATAAAATGTTCCAGTAATACCTTTTTTCTTCTTAGGTGCCATTTTTTATTATCTTTTCTGAAAAAAAGTTAAACATTATTTATTCTCAAAGAGAATAGAATATATTTTAGAGTGGAATTTAGAGAATCTCTCGGTATGAATTTTTCAGTCCCTTTCAGTCTGAAACGGAGTTCAAAGTGTACAAATCATGTAAATGTTCACAAATTATATGCAGTAGAGTACATTAATACAGTATGTTCCCTAGACTTTCCATTTCAATTTCGAATTTTTTAAAGCTGTTAAATAAACTTTACAATGAATTAGGTGAATAAAAAATATCATTTGATTCATAGTTATAACGGAAAATCATCGTTTGTAAAATGAAATGCATAGAGTCTATGTGAAATGATCATTGGTCAATTATGAAACCAGCCTATTTCATAATTTGATTTTCTTTTAATATTAATATTAGATTTTCTATAAAATGATATTCCAGGGCCCAAAAGGTTATATAACATAAATATGTGAAGTACACCTGCAGTATGGAAACAGTACAACAAAACGGCCGTTTTACACTTTTTTCTAGTAAATTCCACTCTAATATATATTCTATTCTCTTTGTTTATTCTACAAATTATTTCAACTTTTAAAAAGTTTAGATTTCTTTAATCAGCTATTTCCTATTTAATTGATATAACTTACACCTGCTAAATACAAACCCATCGTTATCAGAAATAAATAAATCAATTAATCAATGATTTTACTATTCACTGATAGAGATAATGTTTTATTCTTATACGTGCTTTCTCTATTTGCGTCCACCTTGTATACAGCAGGAAGGAAGGCACTTAATTAGTTTGACAACTGTTAACAATTTGGTTTTTATATTTATATCCATGCATTTTTATAATAAACTAGCTTGGGAACTCGGCGTGCCCAGTCTCAAATCTCCCAAAAACCGGCTTAAATCTTGAAAATGGAATACAATCTAAAGTGGAACCGACCATATTTGAGCCGCAGCTTAAATTTAAGCCGCGGCTCAAATTCTTAAAATTCAGCCTCAGGTTACTTAAAGTTACTCTTACTCTGGACGTTTATCTGCACTTGGTCTTAAATCATGATTGTTGCTATTTTCCCCTACAGAGGTCGATCCACGCAACATAGAATATTAAAACCATACTAAAAACATTCTTGCGGTTCTACAGAATGTCCCAATTTGAATTTGAAGCAAATCGGTGAAGGGGTTCCTGAGTTATGATAGGATATGCAAACAAACAGAGATTACAACTTTCTATGTATAGATAGTAGATACGGCATATTCTGAAAACAAAATTCTTGCACTAAAAACATTTGATAATGTAACCCCATTGTCTCATTGTGTCTTTCCTTTTTGTTCCTTCTCGAAGTTTAAATAAAGAAGTATTTGAACCACGTAAACACGTAGACCGTAGACGTAATTAAATCGCTACTTTTGTTTTGATGTATAAAAATTAGATTTGAATACTTGGATTAAACTGAAAGCAAAACCAAGGTTTATTATTGAAACAGGACTGCAAATATTGTTTTATGAGACCAATTGTTTATAATAAAACCTGCACAGCTATAGTAAATACTTTTTTAAATTTTGCAAATTAAAATGTTTATAGTAAACAAGTTTTAATTATAAAATATCCAAGGTTGTTTTTTAATTTAGTTTGAACAAATTTTATAAAGCTTTTGTTTAAATAGTTTTTAAAGTTTTTTTTGTAAATATTGAATTTTAAATAGAAAAAAAATTTATTTCAAGTTTTGATGTTTATTGACAAAATGCTTAGGAATAGGAAATCTTTGTTTAACAAAATATTTGTATTTACACTTCAAATAAATACGTTAAGTTAACGTACAAACAATATTTATTTGATAAACTAAAAAATATTTTGACGACAAAAAATTAAATTAAAAATTAGAAATAATATAAAGATACTTTTTCTAGATAAATGATAATTGTTTTTTTTGCTACTATTTGTAATAAACTAAAAAATATAATGATAAGTGTACTATTATTATTTAAATTTATACAGATTTCGTTACAAATTTTGATTAATTTTTAACTTTAGGTTTGACATAAAACAGAAGAATTAATGTTTTTTACAATGTCAATAATTTTTAGGAAACTAATTTACTAAAATTTAAAATCTAGACAAGTATTCTCAGATAGACTATTCGTTTGAAAACAAAACTTTTTCACTTATATTGAACTAGCCAAACCCCTCAGAGTTTTATCTACTGAACAAAAACGCTCAGAGCTTAAAAAAGAAGTTTCAGAATTATATTCAAATAATAAGAACGCTCAGAGTTAAAAGGAGTTTCAGAGTTATATTACTCAGAGTTCTCAGAGAAAAGGATTTCAGAGTTATATTCGGTGAACATTAAGGTTCAGAGTTATATTTGGTGAACATTTAGGTTCAGAGTTATATTTGGTGAACATAAAGGTTCAGAGTTATATTCAAGTAACAAGAACGCTACGAAAGCTTCTAAAGAAAGCTCAGAATTGTATTATAAGATAGAGCTTTCAGATTTATGTTTGATTTAAAAGAACGCTTAGATTCTAAGAGTGACGTTTAATTCATTAAAACTATCATATTCATCAGTAGTCAATCATATTTCTAAGTTTTTTTCAGAGTTAATTTTAATCTATTCCCTGGAATAAAATTTTGATAGTTTTTTAATCAATTTTGAAGGAGATTCGTGAAATTAAAATAGATAAAATGTAACTATCCAGGTTTAGTTACCTGGAACTATCTGAGCTATACATATAAATATTTAATCGACTAAAACTCTGAGAGAAAAGTATATTATCTGCAGAACTCTCGGAGCCGCATATTTCATTTAACTAGAACTCTCCGAGTTATGTTTAACTCCTCGACCAGAGTCAGAAACCGTGGCCGGTCGAAGATCATGTTCCGACTTCGATAGATCGATCTTCGATCTCCGTGTAGACGCCGATCTTGTCGCATGAACCTCCGAGAGTCGACTATCTATTTTCGACTCTGATTTCCAGTTTAACTTGGTCGTCTGCACAACCTGAAATAAGATTTAGAATTATCGGACCGAAAATGGATAAAATAAGAAATCGAGTTTTAACTCGAACAGAAACGATAATTGAACCTAATAAAAAACTAAAAATCGACTTAAAAGTTTTTATTTTTATGAACCGCTATTTTTAAAAATTGTCAGTTTATATATTTGTCCCTTGGTCAATATTTAATGAATTATTAATGGTCCTGGTGCAGAGGACTAATTAATTATTCACTAGAAACTTGTAATAAATTAGATTATTTAAACGAGAGAGATGTAGTTAAAGTTGTTATGACTGGTTCAACTGTTTCTCTAGTGCCCAAAAAAATTTACTTAAACAAAAAAGATTTGATCTGTGGGGCACTAGAAAAATAGTTGAAATATCCGTCAGAAGCTCAACTTCTTTCTGTTTTTTTAATAATTTCAAACTCAAAGGTCGGATTGTATGAATACTTAGAATTGGTTTAACCAGATTTGGATAAGTAGTTCAAAGCCTAGTTCAACTACTTCTTCCTATTAAAAAAATCCGACCTCTTTTTGAGCAAATTTTCATATGGTTGTACTTGATTTTTCTCCCCCCCCCCAATGCTGTTTTATGCATCTTCTGCGATAATAATCCATAGATATAATAATCTTAAAAGAAAAAAAAATTAAATATTTATCTCTTCGTTACAGACAGGGGGACAATAGGGATGCAATGAAAACAGAAGAAGGTTTAACAGGTCACGTGAATGAAAAGGTGCGTAAATTGTCAACTTTGTTACATTGCAACCCTGAAACCAGGGAGAATGTAACATTGCAACATTACATTCCTAGGGATGCAATGTAAATATCATGGATTCAGTAGCATACTAGTTGATAAACTTGTTTATTCAATATATACTGTATTCACTTTTAGAACCCGCTCAATAACTAAACGTTCAAAAACTTACATTTACCAAAACTGGTATTTTGTGGTAAAATTAATGTTTTTCTAGGACTATTTGGGTAAAACAACTCAATTCTCAAAGTTAAGACCTTTGCCCTAGTTTTTACATTCCTCAAGTTGAATTAGACTAAAAACAAGAATGACGCACGAAACATTTTTATTCAAATCTACATCGAAAAAACATGGATATTTATAATTTTGATGCATCGCAAAACTGACTTAATTGACATAATTGATACAATCCCAAAAATGTATACAATCCGTGAATTGAAGCAATCTTTAGGGTTGACATATTATCCCAATGATTTATAAATATCCTGCATTAATTGATATAAACTCAAAGATTTAAATAATCCCAAAGAGTAATACAATCCCAAGGATACAATCCCAAGGATACAATCCCAAGGATACAATCCCAAGGATACAATCCCAAGGATTAAATACAATCCCAAGGATTGATACCATCCCAAGGATTGAAACAATCCCAAAGATTGATACCATCCCAAGGATTGATACAATCCCAAGGATTGATACCATCCCAAGGATTGATACCATCCCAAGGATTGATACAATCCCATGGATGGATACAATCCCAAGGATTGATACAATCCCAAGGATTGATACCATCCCAAGGATTGATACCATCCAAAGGATTGATACAATCCCAAGGATTGATACAATCCCAAGGATTGATACAATCCCAAGGATTGATACCATCCCAAGGATTGATACCATCCCAAGGATTGATACAATCCCAAGGATTGATACAATCCCAAGGATTGATACAATCCCATGGATGGATACAATCCCAAGGATTGATACCATCCAAAGGATTGATACAATCCCAAGGATTGATACAATCCCATGGATGGATACAATCCCAAGGATTGATACCATCCCAAGGATTGATACAATCCCAAGGATTGATACAATCCCAAGGATTGATACAATCCCTAGGATTGATACAATCCCAAGGATTGATACCATCCCAAGGATTGATACCATCCCATGGATGGATACAATCCCAAGGATTGATACCATCCCAAGGATTGATACAATCCCAAGGATTGATACAATCCCAAGGATTGATACAATCCCAAGGATTGATACAATCCCAAGGATTGATACAATCACACTTAAAAACATTTATTTACTATTTTATTAAGAAATACAATTGTTTTGACTTTGTAATTCCAATACACTTTTATTTTCTTATTGATTTCCTATTAAATACTAAATGATAATTTGTAATAATTGTTTTCTTTTTGATGTTACGGTTTATTCCAAACCTAATGCTTTACTTTTATACAAATTACAATTTTCAGCTTTTTAAACTGATTTAAGTTAAAATAATGAAACCTCTGTCTTTATAACAACCCATAATCAAACTTCGGATTTGAATTATAATTTCACGATTAATCTGAAGAGTCGTTTATTTCAAGTATTAAAATTTTTGTCAAAATAACTTTTTTGTGATTTTGTTTTCTTGTGAGTTTAATGATGTTATCATTTTGGCAAATTTATGGGGGGGAGAATGATTAAATTTCTTTGATACAATTTTTTAATCTTATTTGATAAAACGATTTTTTATAAAATGCAGTGAAAAATGATTAAAAAAATATTTACTTTTTTTTTACAATTCTAAGAATTTTAGGAATTTTCATATTGTTATTTAAAATTATCTTTTAATATCTAAATATTTTGTTAAATTGAGTAAAATGTTTGTTTTTTTATTTGAATAAGAATCTAAATAATTAAACAAGAATACAGATGAACGACAAGACCAGCTGTCCAGATCAAAGAATAAAAAGTTTTAAAAAATATACGTGAAGCATTATTTTCACCTTTTTTTCTGGGGATTTAGAAGGTGCGTATCCGGGGTTGGTGCAGGATATCTTAGCTTCCGCTTGCCACTCTAACTTCCGGTGTTCAATTTTCTATATCGGAAAAAAGAAATTGTTAAATAAGTCTTGATAGTTTTCAGGAGGGGGAGATTTAACAGTTGTTAAAGGGACTGAGTGTGTAATTTCAAGTGAACCTCTTTACGAAGATGACAATACCCGATTCACCCTTTAAAGCTTTGTCTGATGATCAAGTATGAGAAAGAAAACAATGTATAGAATTTAAAAAACTGATTATTTTCAACAGCATGGTTGGGTTGCGGATTTTTACTGCTGGAAAACATGTATGAATTATCAAAACTAAACACTTTTAAACCTAGACAAGCGATCAAATCATCATTGATCAGATATAAAGGGTTTATCAGGACTAGGGTACTTGAAACCACGCTTACAGTCCCTTTCACATTTTTCCCCTGGTTTAAAAATGGTTGGTTGGTTGAAAGAATGTATTTAACATTGTTCCCTTGGTTTAAAAAAGGTTGGTTGGTTGAAAGAATGTATTTAACATTGTTCTCTTGGTTTAAAAAAGGTTGGTTGGTTGAAAGAATGTATTTAACATTGTTCCCTTGGTTTAACAAAGGTTGGTTGGTTGAAAGAATGTATTTAACATTGTTCCCTTGGTTTAACAAAGGTTGGTTGGTTGAAAGAATATATTTAACATTGTTCCCTTGGTTTAAAAAATGTTGGGTTGGTTGAAAGAATGTATTTAACATTGTTCCCTTGGTTTAAAAAATGTTGGGTTGGTTAAAAGAATGTTTTTAACATTGTTCCCTTGGTTTAAAAAAGTTGGGTTGGTTGAAAGAATGTATTGCATTTGTTTATATTCCTGAAGTACAGTGAATAATCTATTGACCTAGATTCCTTTTCATGCAATACAAGCAACTAGACACTTAATTAGTTTCAGGATCAATTATATTCAAGTCTAGGATCTAGTTTTTAATAATATAACTTGCACAACCTGCAGTCTGATACTGTTGTGACTTGTGTTCTGTATTCTGTATCCTGTATTCTTTATCCTGTATCCTGTATCTTGTATTCTATGCCTTGTATCCTGTTTCTTATATTCTATAGCCTGTATTCTGTATCCTGTATCCTGTATTCTATGCCCTGTATCCTGTTTCTTATATCCTATAGCCTGTATTCTGTATTATGATTTTTCTGTATCCCCCTTATCAAATTAATTATGATATCAACGTCATCGGTTATTGCACTTATTATAAAGGTTTATTTACGATAGATCATAAGTCTAATTGAACAGCTATTTATCAGTTTATTCAATATTCAATGCACTTTACATCATAACAGCTTGTAATTTTCAATTTGTGCTATTCACATTATTATTTGCACATTGCAGACATTACATTTTTCCATTCTCAATCTTTTGCGTTTTGGCTTTGATAGGGGTAATTTAATTAAAGATCCATGTTTTTTCCACTTTTTTGAGTCAAAATGAAAACCAGAAAACTCTGCAATAGGAAGACGACTTTTAGACTCAAGCTATAACTTTGAATAGTCGAATAAATTATGCAGTGTAAACTGTCCCATTTCCCATTCTCATAACTCTATCCATGGAATTTCTTGTAACCAATTCCAGGGAATTTCTCGTTACCAATTCTGAAGAAAAACCAGAGAAAATATCGACAAAATTTGTGGAAATTCTTGGGAATTTCCAGAGAAAAGTTCTTTAGAACCAATTCCTGGGAATTTACAGGTAATTATTCCCAAGATTTTCTCAAGAATATCTTGAAATATTCTGAGCAAATTCCTGAGTAAATTCACTAACCAAGACTTAGGCTCAATAATTGTGAATACATTAACAACTATACTGCCCCTCCAACTTTTTAGAAGTATCTTCTTAAGTATCTTCTTAAGTCAGAATGTTTAAGTCGTTTTGATCTTACTGAAGTTTTCATGTATTTTGTTTATTCAGACAACTGAAATATCAAGAAAAATAAAAAAATGAGAAATATTCCTGAGAAATTCTGGGAAATTTCTTGAGAAAAATTCCAAAGAAATTCTCAGGAATTTCTCGAAACTTATTCTCTTATTTGATTTTCCTAAAAATCCATAAACTTGATGACCAAGTCCTGAGAAATTCTCAATAATTTCCGGAAAAGCATACAGGAGAATTTCGCAGGAATTTCTTGGGGTGAAATTCCGGAGAAATTTTCAGGAATTTCTCGAAACTAATTCTCTTAATAAATTCCCCTAAAAATCTGTAAACATGGTGACCAAAACCTAAACATTTCTCATGAATTTCCAAAGAAGTATACTGGAGAAATTCTGAGGAATTTCGTGAGAAAAAATTCCGAAGAATTCCTTAGGAATTTCTCCAAACTGAGTCACAAAACTGTGATCCCACAAAAATCTCTCATCTTGGGGACCAATTCTAGGGAATTTCTCGAGAATTTCCGAGGATTCAGTTACAGGAAATGATTCTCGAGAAATTCCTCGGAAATTCTTTAAAGAAAGTCACCAGGGTTGGAGAATCTGGGGAAATTCCTCACTTTTGTTACTTGGGTAATGACGGCGATACAAAAATAACCGGTTCTCTCATATAGATAACGAATGTTATTGAAAACAAAATAATCTCATAAGTGAATTTTAGTAATTTTGAAAATATCATTTATCATGAGAATTAGATTTTAATTGATAAAAACTACATCAAACAATTTATTATGAATAATAATCTTTTGGACCCAGCCCTAATCAGTTGACTGTGTGAAAGCGCGTTAATGTCTCCTTTAAAGTGCAACGGAATCCCTGGGCGCAGAAATGCAGCAGTCAACCATTGTTTGTGCAACAGTGCGCGTCGTTAGCACTGTGTTTAATTCATTCAAGGACAACAGGGGAGGGGGATTATTATGATTATTATTATTATTATTATTATTATTATTATTATTATTATTATTATTATTATTATTATTATTATTATTATTATTACTATTATTATTATGATTATTATTATTGTTATCATAATTTTTTATTATTCATCACCTATTTTTTTACTGGAAGAGGGAGGTTTATATGCAGGGTTCGTATTGTCTACTTTTCCTTTAACCTAAAGATATTATTTTTCTAATGTCTAATGTCTATTCTCTATTGTCTATTGTCTAATGTCTAATGTCTAATGTCTAATGTTTGATGTTTAATGTCTAATGTCTAATGTCTAATGTCTAATGTCTAATGCCTAATGTTTAATGTCTAATGTTTAATGTCTAATGTTCAAAGTCTATTATCTAATGTCTAATGTCTAATGTCTAATGTTTAATGTCTAATGTCTAATGTCTAATGTCTAATGTCTAATGTCTAATGCCTAATGTTTAATGTCTAATGTTTAATGTCTAATGTTAAATGTCTATTGTCTAATGTCTAATGTCTGTTGTCTAATGTCTAATGTCTAATGTTTAATGTCTAATGTCTAATTTCTAATGTCTAAAGTCTAATGTCTAATGTCTAATGTCTAATGTCTAATGTCTAATGTCTAATGTCTAATGTCTAATGTCTAATGTCTAATGTTTAATGTCTAATGTTTAATGTCTAATGTTAAATGTCTATTGTCTAATGTCTAATGTCTAATGTCTAATGTTTAATGTCTAATGTCTAATTTCTAATGTCTAATGTCAAATGTCCAATGTCTAATGTCTAATGTCTAATGTCTAATGTCCAATGTCAAATGTCTAATGTCTAATGTCTAATGTCTAATTAAATCCAACAGTTCGGAAGATCAGATAATCCTATTTCATAAATCAGTTTAATAAAGTAGTGAAGGGACAAAATAAACAATAAAGCAGTTCTTGTTTTTTTTTTTGATTTTTTATTGTAAATTTCATTTTTTTATGATTTGTAATGATATTTAAATTTTTGTTTTATTTTAGATGCTAATTGCATTGTATAAAATCTTACTGGTCAATAGTCATCTTTATAGACTCCCCCCCCCCCGTAACACACACACACCAAACTCAATTTTTGTAATTTAAACGCTCAACTTATTTTTAGCCCCCATGTTCAATGATATTGTACCACCACCACTTCTTAAAGTTAATTGGTTAAAATTAGAAAATTAATTCTTTTTTCTTTCGTTTTCGTTTTAAAACCTCCATTTTTATACATTTTCATTTTTGCATTTTTATTTGCGAAAATAAAAACCTTTATTTACAAAGAAGGAAAATTTACAATTTTCTAGTTTTAATGTTTTTTTATGTTACCTTGCTAATATCTGGAACCTCGTAGTTTATTATGTGCCCTAAAAAAGTAAATTCGTTAAATATAAATTTATTTTTAAATGGTGATTTTTGAAAAAGAATTTCAATTTTATGGAAAAAATTCCATTTTGAATTTTTGTTTCCGGAAAAAAATGGCGTCGTTTCTCCAATTTAAGAATCAACACGTGGATATTTTAAATATGGACTCACGTTTCCGTTCCCGACTGGTGGGACGAGATTTAGACTGTGGTCGGCTAGAGCAGGAATCTATGCATACAAAAAAATCATATTAACTATTATTTTTATCCTATATATATGTATAGTTTGCTTGTTTGTCTGTTTGTATCCAATAAACGTCAAAACGGCTGAACCGATCGGTGTAAACATTTTTTACGGCAACTCACATCACCCCAGGGAAAGTCTATGGACTGTCAAAGTTGGACAATTATGCCTGGAAAAAAAGTTAGACAATATTTATTTTTGAAAATCTGCCAATTTAAATATAAAAATCCTCCAAAATTTGAAAATTAAAAATGGACACTATCAGAGCAACAATTAATAGCTAAAGAAGGAAAAAGGCGCGCACACAGCGCTCTGAAAATTACAATTAAAATATAACAAAACATTTTTATAAAAAAAATCTTGATTCTTTATCTATTCATCAACCTGTAAAACACTTAAATTTTGCATAATATTATGTCCATCGACAAATTTTGTGTTAAACTAAAATGTGTTAAAAAATACCATGAACAATATTACTAGATTCGCTGGTACTTCTTGTCATAGAGTTTGCAGACCTATTAGGCATTCGACCTAAATTATAGAATATAAATTATACATGGTGTCTCAGAAAACTGTGTGGTTGAGGCCTTTTTACCAATGAAACATTTTGCTCTAAAATGCCGTTTTAACCTTCAAAAGTAGGCCTAATATTTAGGGTTTCCAATCGGAATTCCGTTGCGCGGAATTGCGCGCAACTGGGCGGTATAGCTCGCAACTGTTCTCGTATTGTGCGGAATTGTGCGGAATTGTGCGGAATTGCACGGAATTTCGCGGAATTTACAGGGCCCGCAATTGCGCGCAAGTAAAACCCTACTAATATTCGAAAATGAGCTTGGTATCTTTATATTATATGACATGATAACATGATTTTTTAAATCATTGACATAGTACCTACTAGAAGCACTTTTTAGCACAAAAAACCTAAGTTTATTAGACAAAAAAAGCTTGCCACCCTTTCCACAGAGACAGTATGGCTGACATCTTTCGGGGAACCCATAAGAAAGGCTAACAAAATTTTGATTTTTTCGATTCCAAGGGTATTTCAGCTAAAATCAATATTTTATTTAATACCAAGCGCGGGTAAATGGCAGGAGTAACTATGACTTTGAATAATATCAAATGATATATACTACTCTTTAAACAATTCTATACTATACACTACTCTATGAACACCTCTATAATATATACTACTCTATGAACACCTCTATAATATATACTACTCTATGAACTACTCTATATTAACTCTCATGAACTCTATATTATATAAAGCTATTAAAAGTTTCCCAGAGGTTTGTTCTTTAACCAATAATATGTCAAGGTAATTTATCAAAATAAAACATATAATATATATTCTAATATAATTATGAACATTATTACCAGAATAAGCCAGCTAAAATCATAAAACTATGACCGATCTAATTTTTTTAAAGTCTTAGCTGTTAAAAATGCTTTAAATATGACCCCTCATGTCCAATCCTCTCTTTCTGTCATTCAACGCGGCATGCGCGTAACTCCTTTAGGCTTCAGCCTCAGGGTTATTGTGAACGAAAAACCCCTAAATAATGGAAAGGCGACATCTTAATTCCCTTCAAGACACCGGGTTTCACTGTTTCAAGTTTGGACTCAGGGTTCCCCAATATGTACGCCCTTCAGTCGTCTTTTCAGTCTCATCCTTTGTGGGCTACACTGCATTGTATTTCGGCACCCTTCTAACCTAATCAAGTTCTAAGCCTGAAACTATACAGCCATATCGTTATTTTGTTTGTGCAAAAAGTTTTTGCAAAGTTGTACAGAAAATAATGAAAGGCCCGTAGCTAGGACTTTAAAGGCATTGTAGACGTAAATAGTAACTTTCTACCTAAAAAGAGTCATGTTTTATTCTCTATCCTTAGAAACAAACAGACAGCCAAACAAAGATGACTACTTTATTTAAATACATATAACTGAAAACAAATTTTACAAAGACCTGATGGCGGTTGGAGCAAAAAGCTGCACGTCTTCAAACTTTAGACACTTAGGTAAAAAAAACGCTCACTTTTAGCAGGGTCCAGGGGCGGAATTTAATAAATTGGAGAAAGGTCGCTGAATTACCTAACACCGGTTTAAATCCTTAATTTTCGATTTAAAGTTAAAGATTCAGGATTTGATTCAGGCGGTACGGGTAGGGAGTTTAGCGACCTCGATCTCCAATTTATGAAACGCGATCTATAGTTCCCATTAATCTAGGTCCCTTAATCTATTTCACTGAAACTAGGTCCCTTAATCTAGGTCCCTTAATCTAGGTCCCTTAATCTAGGTCCCTAAATCTATGTCCCTTAATCTAGGTTCCTTAATCTAAGTCCCTTAATCTAGGTCCCTTAATCTAGGTCCCTATATCTAGGTTCCATAATCTAGGTCCCTTAATCTAGGTCCCTAAATCTAGGTCCCTAAATCTAGGTTCCTTAATCTAGGTCCTTTAATCTAGGTTCCTTAATCTAGGTCCCTTAACGCTGAATATCTTTTGTTTTCAGCTTTATACATAATTCAACGCTTCAAGATGGTTCTCTTTCTTGGCATGTACATTTTTTCGATGTTAGGTACTTTCCCAAAGGATTTTTCCAAAGTGGCAACTTCCAAAAGGTATTTTCCCAAGTGACAACTTTCAAAGGGTATTTTCCAAAGTGGCAACTTCCCAAATATGCAATTATCCGAGGCTGTCCTAGCCGCAGCGCTCGGCCCCATCCTGTTCTAGTCGCGGCGTTCAGCCCCATAGCCCATTCAAGCCGTAGCACTCGTCCCCAATTGCAGTCTGCAACGCCTCAAAGGGCGTTTATGGGGTATTATGAGTCGACCTTTTCTAGAAAATTAAATTTCTAAGCAGATAAATAATTCTTTTCATAAAGTTGTCCAAGTCGAAATTCTTTCTAATTGTTTCTTTTATCGTGAAAATTTTGATATTTTGATTCACGTTTTTTATAATTTTCATTCACACCCTTTAACACACAACGAAAAATGAGATAAAGACGACTGTCATGTTTTTTGCTGTTTGGTTGATTTATTGGGTTGGATTGTTTGAATTTAAGTACACGAAATAATTACAAAGCTTTAAAGAAAAGCTTTAGTATCTAACTTTTATCTATTTTTCATTCATTATTATTGAGCCATAAATATTTCCAATAAATGCACTTTGCTTTCATAGAAAACCAGAGGAAAATGATGTTTATTAGATAGATTATGAAAAATGAGTTGACCGGCGTTTTTGAAAAAAGGATCTATGTAAGAAAGTCTCATAAAAAGAGTTCCTGGAAATCAAAGCATTGGTAATAAAGTCCTAGGAGAAAATGTCACTAGAAATAAATCCTGAGTTTTAAATTCCTGGGACTCTTTTTCCTGAAATAATTGAATTTTGCCAGGTGTTATTTTAATATCAAGACCCTTTTTTCATTTGAAAACATTCTTTGTTCCCACACATTTTCCACTACAAGAGGACTTTTTTTGTATAAAATAATCCTGGAACCAAAATAAATCCCAGAAAATAAAGTCTCAAAATGGTAGGATTTTTTTCAGAGACTTTTTATTTCTACGACTTTTTTTCCACAGAAGTTTTTCAGTGCTAAAACTGAGGCCTTTATTTCAGAAAACTTTTTTAGTAAACTTTTTACATTTTAAAAAGGAGTGTACGTACCAAACAAAAATAAATTATAAATTTAATAGAACTATTTTTGATTCTATCCGGTGTTTCTATTGAACGATAATTGAAAAATCCAACCCCCCCCAAAAAAAAATAAAATAAAAAAAGAGTTGGTAAAAAAAGAAGCACAGTATGATTTCTGTGAAACATAACCTCAGAGAAATTCCCCATGGTGTTCCCAGTGATAACATTTAATAAAGTCACAATCAAAAAAGTATTTTGAAAAAATTTCTAATTTCTGGCACTAATAAGTCTTGCGGAAATAAGTCATAAAAATGTACTGCAAATGTACTGCAAATGTACTGCAAATGTACTGCAAATGTACTGCAAATTATTTTGAAGGAAATAAAATGTTTATTTATCCGATACATAAGTCTCTGTTAAAATTAGTATGACTTTTTCCCATGACTTTTTTCAAAGGACTTGAGTAAATTTCGGACTTTTTTTAAGTGTTTTTATTTCGAGAACTTTTTTTTTCTAAATACTTTCTTGGACTTTTCTTGGATTCTTTCCTGCACCCTCGTTTTTAAATGATGACCCTTTAGAATGAAGTTTCTTATCAAATTCCCCGTTTAATTGTTTTGTTTTCAAATATTTATGAGAGGTTGGGGGGGGGGGGGGAGACGAAAAATAAAAAGTTTTAACCGATTATTTCCTTCTTTCAACCTAAATACCTCTAGTTTAATTTACTTTAAAAAGAATATATTACGTTGTTACGATTCACTTTTGATGGCTTCCCAGATAAGGAAACAAATTGATATGATACAGTGAGACCCATAAAACTATGGAGTAGGAAGATAACTGTTAGGCAAAAGTTTGTTTTTTAAAACTCCAAAACAACATAAAAGTCTGAGGTCCGGACGAAAAATAGGTGAGGCTCGCAAATTCGATTTTTTTTTTAAATGCATTTTAAACAAAATAAACCCATGTTGAATAA
Organism: Eurytemora carolleeae; assembly: GCF_000591075.1. Taxonomy (NCBI): domain Eukaryota; kingdom Metazoa; phylum Arthropoda; class Copepoda; order Calanoida; family Temoridae; genus Eurytemora; species Eurytemora carolleeae. The sequence continues at coordinate 147,042 of NW_019396560.1, read as the reverse complement.
CATGACGTTCCCTAAATTTGAAAAATAGTGTTATAAGAGACAAAATACAGTTGAACGCAAAGAAGCAACGCCTGGATGAAAAAAGGTGTGGTCGGAAAGAATACTAGTGAGTTGGAACGTATTTATGGTCCGGAGGAAAAAATGATGTGTTGTGCCTTCCCTCCCTCTGTCACGTAAAACTAACGAAGTACATCCTGTCTGTATTGGAATATTTTCAGCCATATTTTTATCTCTCATTCAAGATCCGTCAAAAATAGAGTAAGAGACGTAAGTATATTTTAAACACTTTTAATTAAATTTAAAAAAAATATTTAAAGCAAACTCTCCGTTTTTAAACTTTAAAAATAACAGATGAATACTGTTAATTGGCCCTTGTTATTCTAAATATGAAAAATAAATTGATAATTGTTTACATTTGATCGATGTCTAATCACAAGAAACCATGAAATATAAATTTCAGAACAATAAAAATAAAAATAAAAATGTTAACTTTTATCTAAAATAAAAACTTGAACATCTAAATGACTGAAACAATATTGAAAATCGTTTAAAAACTTCTTAAATGCAATTTGCATTGCCTTTAGAAGGCATTGCAATCTTGATTATTAAGTAAATTAAGGAATTGAATTTTAATCTTGTTCATTTTTCCTTGCTCACTATTTAAATTGTTTTCATTTACAGTATTTGTAAAGTGCCCTGAACCCCTAATTTGATGATTGCATGGGGAAAAACTATTAAGACTGGTTTATGATATTTTCTTTAGTTCTACTGTTCTACTGTTCTACTGTTTTACTGTTCTACTGTTCTACTGTTCTAATGTTCTACTGTTCTACTGTTCTACTGTTCTACTGTTCTACTGTTCTACTGTTCTACTGTTCTACTGTTCTATTGTTCTACTGTCCTACTGTTCTACAATAACTTCAGAAGCGATTTTTCTTAGATAATTCAATTTAAACTCTAACTTTTCTAAATACATGAAATCTTTCATCACAAACTTAACAATCACTCCCAATTGCACCAACTAATTTCTTGGTCGCAAAATAAACCATTTTTAAACTCCTACCTTTCTCATCTATTTGATTTATTGCAGAATTTAAGGTTTGAAATATCAAAGGTCCGTTAATTTCAAATTCCCGAGACATTAAACATTATCTTTAAGATATAAATGCAATGATCACGCGAATATTTTGCTTTAGAAACGAAACTTATATAGTTAAAGAGAAATCTAAACATTGTTTTTGTACTTTTGAGAATGCCTTCAGCCAGTTAAAAGTCATGATGAAGCTTTGTCTGCCATTACTAGGCGTCCAGGGACAGGGTGCTTCGCGCTCATCTTCGATTTAAACTTCTAATAAGAGAGTACAGTTTAGCTGTTTTGACGTTATTGGATACAAACCAGAGATAAGATAGTACAGTTTAGCCATTTAGACGTTTATTGGATACAAAAAAGAGACAAGAGAGTACAGTTTATCCGTGTTGACGTTTATTGGATACAAACCAGAGATAAGAGAGTACAGTTTAGCTGTTATGACGTTTATTGGATACAAACCAGAGATAAGAGAGTACAGTTTAGCCGTTTTGACGTTTATTGGATACAAACCAGAGATAACAGAGTACAGTTTAGCCGTTTTGACGTTTATTGGATACAAAACAGAGATAAGAGAGTACAGTTTAGCCGTGTTGACGTTTACTGGATACAAACCAGAGATAAGAGAGTACAGTTTAGCTGTTTTGAAGTTTATCGAATACAAACCAGAGATAACAGAGTACAGTTTAGCCGTTTTGACGATTATTGAATACAAACAAGAGATAAGAGAGTACAGTTTAGCCGTTTTGACGTTTATTGGATACAAGCCAGAGATAAGAGAGTACAGTTTAGCCATTTTGACGTTTATTGGATACAAACCAGAGATAAGAGAGTGCAGTTTAGCCGTGTTGACGTTCATTGGATACAAACCAGAGATAAGAGAGTACAGTTTAGCTGTTTTGACGTTTATTGGATATAAACCAGAGATAAGAGAGTACATTTTAGCCGTTTTGACGTTTATTGGATACAAACTAGAATTAAGAGAGTACAGTTTAGCCGTGTTGACGTTTATTGGATATAAACAAGAGTATATGGAACACAACATTCATAACTATGTATCAATTGTCATGTTTCGCGGGACACCCTGTATTTGAATCTTTGAAATGGTTAGAAAGGAATCGAGTCTTTTCCACAAACCTTGATTCTTTTCCCTATATCTTTGCAACCCATTGTTGTAGACCTTAAATTTTTCAATTTATGAATTTTGTTAGCTAAAATAATCTAATTTTGACATTTCAAAGGTCTACGCCATCCGGTTGCAAAGTTTTGGGGATTAGAAATGTATGTTTGATGCAGGTAAGACTCAAATCCTGACAATTTTCTAAATTATCTTTTCCGAGATGCAATTTAAAGAATTTAAGCCGCGGTTTAAATCTGCCAAAACCCGGTTTATATTAAGCGCCGGCTTAAATCTTGAAACATTTGATACAATTTTAAGTGGAACCAACCATATTTAAGCCGTGGCTTAAATTTAAACCGCCGCTCAAATTCTTTAAATTCGGCCACCGGATTATTTATTTTGTAAGGAATTAACCTTAATAAAATAAAAGTTTTGACCTCTAAAATGCTATATTGAATAATTCTAATCCTTTTTAACTTTAAGAAAGAGACTCCTTAAGAATTTATTGAGGAAAATATTTAGGTTGAAAAGTCGTTAATTTTCCTGGTTAAATTCCCCCAGTAACTACCTAGTATCATGTTTAGACCCGACCATGGGGGAATTACTCCCCCCCCCCTCCTCCTCCTGCAACTTAGTTCCAGACAGAACAAACTTTAGAGCCATGAAGAACAGATTACAATAATCATGATTCTTAGCTTTGTGATCAAGAGATTTACAATTCTTACGTTGTTCTTGGAACCTCTCATAAATAATGTGGTTTTTAAAGGTTTAAAAGTGTTAATTTGTGACAATTCCTATGTGTTTTCCTGCACTATGTAGAAATGCGCAAGTACCTTTTGTAAAGAAACCATAGTGGAAAATAAGCAGTTTTCAAAATTATAAATAGTTATATGTAAATCGTACTTGATCAGACAAAGCTTTCAAGAGTACCATTGTGAATCAGACATTACCTTTTTTGCCATTTTTTAATAATGATAAACCATTAAACACTTTTGGAAATTAGTTTCTGAAAAAGTTTACGAGACGATAATTTCATTTTCATTTATTACCTTGTTCCGGAGTTTTAGGATTCATTTTCATTGAGCTTCTCCGAGCTGGTCTTCCTCTACCTTTAATAAATCAAGTTAGTTGGGTATAAACCACTCCAAAATATCTAAAATAGAAAAAAAATATCTTAAAAAAATGTGTGTCTTATCTTGTCAATATTTCGGATATTAGTTCTATACAAAGCATTAGACTGTAAAGACGAACTGAAACTCTTAAAATATGACAACCTTAAGATTAAATTGTGAGTTCTGTTTTGAATTCTGTAATCTTACAGCTGCAAGGAATCATAACTACAAAAGACAGTTTAATGTCCGTGCAGTCGTCACTGAAGACTCATCATTTGTGGATAACAATGTGAGTAATCAAATAAACTTGGACACCACTGGGCCCCCTCCAAAGAACAGACTACAGAGACGACTGTACGGAATTATTTCGGTCTTTGTTTTTAAGATCTTATATTTCCATCTTTCAAAAATCATAAATTAGATTATTAAAATAAATTTAAGACAGAAGACGAAATCCAACTTGTGTGATAAATAATCTGTTTCAAAATAACCGTTGATATCACTTAGATACATTGAGATCATTTAGATACAACTTTCTGGAGGTTGAATTTTGATTTAACACTACGACTAGTGCCATGAATGGGTGGTGTATTTTTCGACCTACGCATATCCTCTATATTACACTTCTGACCTACTTCCACGTGGTTTTCCAGCTGTTTTTTAGCTGCTGTAGGTCTGTTAAACTATAGGTCAGTTGCACCTTAATTCAAAAAACTTTTGTTTGATCCGACCTACTGTAGGTCGGATGTAAACATTTGTAGGTCGGATGGTCATTGATTGTAGGTCGGATTTACACTTTTGTAGGTCGGATATATGCATTTGTAGGTCGGATTTACACATTTGTAGGTCGGATGGTCATCGATTGTAGGTCGGATTTACACTTTTGTAGGTCGAATATATATGCATTTGTAGGTCGGATGTACACATTTGTAGGTCGGATGGTCATCGAAATTGTAGGTCGGATTTACACTTTTGTTAAGATCGGATTTATGCATTTGTAGGTCGGATGCACACATTTGTAGGTCGGATGGTCAAATTGATTGTAGGTCGGATTTACCATTTTGTAGGTCGGATCTATATGCATTTGTAGGTCGGATGTACACATTTGTAGGTCGGATGGTCATCGATTGTAGGTCAGATTTACACTTTTGTAGGTCGGATATATGCAGTTGTAAGTCGGATGGTCATCGATTGTAGGTCGGATTTACACTTTTGTAGGTCGGATATATGCATTTGTAGGTCGGATGGTCATCGATTGTAGGTCGGATTTACACTTTTGTAGGTCGGATATATACATTTGTAGGTCGGATTTACACATTTGTAGGTCGGATGGTCATCGATTGTAGGTCTGATTTACAATCAGATATATGCATTTGTAGGTCGGATGTACACATTTGTAGGTCGGATATATGCATTTGTAGGTCGGATTTACACTTTTGTAGGTCGGATATATGCATTTGTAGGACGGATATACACTTTTGTAGGACGGATGTACACTTTTGTAGGTCGGATGGTCATCAATTGTAGGTCGGATTTACACTTAAACATAAAACAGATGTTTCAAAAATAAATTCAAATAAATTCATGAGTCTAAATGAAAAATAGTTTGCAGAAACAAAAAATTTGTAGACTATTTTTTGTTCATTTGAACTTTTTTCATGTTCAAATTTGAACTAAAAGCAGCCGCGCTCGCTCAGAAATTGTTTTAACCTAACCTAACCCTGAAATAATACACAACATGTTGTAGACGTAGCAAAATAAACCAGTGCAAGATCTTGCATATTCCTATCGTGTTAAACTCGAGTAATGCAATGCCAGAATTTTTAGATTTTAATTCTCGTAAATATCACGGGAAGAACTTCATGTTTCATTTTTAATTATAGAGTTGCAAAATCACAACACTTGGGGTCTCTGCTCATCTTTTAGAAACTAAAAGTTTATTATAGTAAAATGAAATATTTTAACTGACATACATTTTTTAGATTATAACAAGCATGAGCAGAGAATAGAAAAGTTTCACATTGAATTTTGTATTGTATTTTCAACAACTTCTTTTTGTAATATCGATCTTTTAGATATATATAGGAAGAAGCATTCTGATAAGTATGTAAACATTAACATAAGTGAACATTATTTAGACTTGAAATATCACTTGTGAGAAGAAAAGTTTAAAGTTTTCATGTTCAAGATGTTTTATGTACATCGGAACTACAAAAAGTGTGCATCCGACCTACAAAAAGCAAACATCCGACCTACGAAAAGAGTATATCCGACCTACAAAAAGTGAACATCCGACCTACAAAAAGTGTACATCCAACCTACAAAAATTTTACATCTGACCTACAAAAAGAGTATATCCGACCTACAAAAAGTGTATATCCGACCTACAATAAGTGTACATCCGACCTACAAAAAGTGTACATCCGACCTACAAAAGTGTATATTCGATCTACTAAAAGTGTACATCTGACCATACAAAAAGTGTACATCCGACCTACAAACAGTGTACATCCGACCTACAAACAGTAAATCCGAACTACAAAAAGTGTACATCCGACCTACAAAAAGTGTATATCCGACCTACAAAAAGTGTACATCCGACCTACAAAAAGTGTACATCAGACCTACAAAAAGTGTATATCCTATCTACAAAAGTGTACATCCGACCTACAAAAAGTGTACATCTGACCTACAAACAGTGTACATCCGACCTACAAACAGTACATCCGACCTACAAAAAGTGTACATCCGACCTACAAAAAGTGCATACATCCGACCTATACAAACAGTGCACATCCGACCTACAAACAGTACTTCCGACCTACAAAAAGTGTACATCCGACCTACAAACAATGTACATCCGACCTACAAAAAGTGTACATCCGACCTACAAAAAGAGCTTAAATCCGACCTACAAAAAGAGTACATCTTACCTCGCTATGCACATGACTAGAACTGAACCATGCCTGTAGGTCGGATTAAAAAATTAAAATGTGGAACCGACCTACAACTGTCGTAGGTTGGATATTGCAATAGGTCAGAAAGTTAGTAGGGCGGAAGTTCAGTATAGAGGATGTTGCGTATAGACGTTGTAACATTACCCCATGAATGTGACACAAATACTAAATCAATTCTTCAGAGTCGTCTTGATGTCTCAACCTTCAAAGAAAAGTAATGTTCGTGATTCGAATTTACCTGAAGTTTTAATTTGATCAGTTTTAACGTCTTCTGGCCGTAAGGTAGCTGTTAGGGGGCGTTCTGTCGTCTTCTCTTTAATGTCGTCTTCCGCCTGGTCTCCAACCGGTTTTATTATTTTCTCTTCACAAACCGGTTCTTCAACTTCAACCTAGGAAATCACTTAAAGGGAATGTAAGCGTAAATTTAAGTGACTGTCCGTGCAAAGATGGCTATGCTCGATGAACAAAGAAACCCAGTTTATCCTAGATCTTATAAATAATCTGGAAGATAATTGTAGATAAACCGGACAATTGAAAATAATTAGTTTTCTAATTATAAACATCGATATGTAATTCATACTTCTTCAGACAAATCTATTAAAGGGAGTGACCGGCTATGTAAGGTAGTTGAACTGAGTATGCAGTGTTGTGGAAAACTTCTTTCGGATTCATTTGAGACATACTAAACTTTTTAAAGACCTGTCAAGCCTGAGTTTGAGCACAAATTCGACGTTCAAAACTCCTACTTTGGAGGTGGATACGTTTTCAGAATTAGTTTTTTTAAAATTATTAAATAACGACAACAAAAAATAAAGTAAAAATTATACAGTAATCTAATTAGATGCTTAGGAACATATTTCTCTAAAGAAATTTGTCAATAAATCAATGCTAAAATCGATTATTTGGTTTTCATTATTATATTAATTTCTTATTTTCTTTGAATTTATTCGCAGATTTCTTCAAATCTTCAAATGTCGTCTTTTCAATAATAATTCTAGTAAATCTGCGCAAATCTTTGTGAATAATGAGAAAGTAGAAACTATAAAATTGAACAAGATTACTTATTTTCGATGATAAGATTAATTTTTTTTCACAACATGTTCCTTTACATGACGTCTATAGTTTATTGTAGAACTTTTTTTACATTTTATGTTTTATACCTGTATACCTGTATTCCTGTATACCTTTATACCTTTATACCTTTATACCTGTATAACCGTATACCTGTATGCCTGTATACCTGTATACCTGTATACCTGTATACCTGTATACCTGTATACCTGTATACCTGTATACCTGTATACCTGTATACCTGTATGCCTGTATACCTGTATACCTGTATACCTGTATACCTGTATACCTGTAAACCTGTATACCTGTATACCTGTAAACCTGTATACCTGTATACCTGTATACCTGTTTACCTGTATACCTGTGTACCTGTATACCTGTATACCTGTATACCTGTATACCTGTAAACCTGTATACCTGTAAACCTGTATACCTGTATACCTGTAAACCTGTATACCTGTATACCTGTATACCTGTATACCTGTATACCTGTATACCTGTATACCTGTATACCTGTATACCTGTATACCTGTATACCTGTATTTCTGTATACCGAGATACCTGGAGTCCCCAGAGCAACTAGAACTAAGTTCTGTATATCGATAAATCAAAGTCTATTCTCCCCCCGAATGTTTTTCTCCAAGGAAATTAGGAATACTAGTTATTAAACCACTTTGCACCAGATTCAGGGATACCTCTTCACGATTATTTAATAATATGATTTACAATATTATACATTCGGTTAAAATCAATTTTTATCCCAACGATTTGATAAATACTTTTGATCTAATTGATTCTTAATTAAGTTACTTATTGTTAAATGGCTTTGTAACTTTTTCCGTGAATAATACGTTTTCCCCTTTTTGCTTAATGGTATAACAAAAATGTACCAGTCTGTCGCGTATTAAACTGTTAACATGATTAATAACTCTCTTAGCTAAATCTTGACTTTTTTCTGAAATCTGTTTTTTCAAAGGTTTTTGCATTTAGAATTATTATCTTCTTCATCAAAGCACAATATAGTTACCTAATTTAACAACCATAACAGACCCATTACTCATCAAAGGAATTAGGCTTTTGCCACAAACTTAAATTTTCTTATTCCCATATCTTTGCAAATTTGAAATATTTGAGGTCTCCGATTTGGGTTGCAAAGATATTGGAATTAGACGCAAGTCCTTTCCTACCTATAACTTAAAATTAAGTATGATAATTTCCCACTTCCGTTGTCTTGAGAATAAAGTTCGCGAATTTTTATGCTAATTGGCAAAATTGAAATGTTACGCTAAATTATCACTCGCTTTACACTATCTATGAGTTCCATTTTATCAAAGGAACTGATTCTTTGCCACAATCTCGAATTTTCTAATCTCTATATCTCTGCAACCTGATGATGCAAACCTGTGATATTTAAAATTTTAACATTTTTTGAGCTGACAGAATTTATAGTTTCAATTACCTAAGGTCTACAAAATTTGGTTGCTCAAATATAGGGTTTAGAAAATCAGAGTTTGTGGCAAAGACTCAATCCCTTTGATTTTTCATATGCTCACCGGTTCAACTGGTTCAGTTACGGTAGGATCTTCAGCTTGTGCAGGATCACCAGCTTTTGAAGGATCTTCAGCTTGTGCAGGATCACCAGCTTTTGAAGGATCTTCAAGTGTTGGATCCTCGGTTTCTGCTTGGGGAGGATCATTAGATAGTGTAGGATTATCAGAGTTTGTGGGATCTTTATCTTGTGCAGGATTTTCAGATTGTGCCAGAACAGATTCTTCGTTTTGGGAGAACGTCAAGGAGGGGTCCTCAGACTCTTTCTTTTCCTTGAACAATATTAAGTAGCTTGGTGGGGGAAATAGAAAGAATAACAATTAAAATGAAAACAACAAAATACAGGAAAAAGTAGCTCATCTTATTCTATTAATATGATAATGTAAAGCTCTAGTACTTTTAAGAACAAATCTTAAAGTAAAAACTAAATAACCAAAACGAAACGATTTCTAACCTCTGAATCTTCAGTTTTCTCCTCTTCTCCATTAGTTATGATGGGAGCTATAATAAGAGTTTTGACGATTCAAGAATTTTTTTTGTGTTTATGGAGTTCATTTGCTGAAGAGTTGAGAATTTCTCAATGGGTCATACAACAAGATAAAATTAAAGGTACAATTATAATTATTTGAAAAAAGTTAACAAACCCTTGAAATGTTAGAACTTAACATTTAAATGGTTTTGTCCTTGGCTTTATTTTACAGTGTTGATAAAGGTTTATAATTTTCTAGTTTACTTTAATGTTGTTTCTGTAGAACTAGGTTTTAATTCTTTAAAATATTTTTAACAAATAAGTAAAATAAAACTAAAATTCTTACTTTTTTCGTCAACTTTCTCATCTTTTTCTTCAACTTTTTCCTCTTTTACCTTTAAAAAACTGTGTTGTAAAATAATTGTAACACCATAATAGTTGTAATCTTTCCTATATATTTATTTATTTATTTATTTATTTATTCAAAATTTTATTGATATCTGAAGGATCAAAGGAGAGCTTTGTAGAAAAAATGAACTAATATTTTGTTAATAACTGTTATGATTTACTATTACTGTAATAAATATATGATTTGATATTCTAATTTGAAATAGAATTTTATTGCATGTTCAATGAATCTAGAAAACAACTGAGGATTTTTATATTTGTAACAGCTATGTTTCACATTGATTTTTACATAGATCTGTACATATAATGCATCAACTTTTAGACCACGGGCACTGGGCAGCCGTAGTATATTTAAATTTCCGAGCCGTGCAACCTTTCCGGTCCCAGTTTGTACTGTACTTAGCTCTATGGACAGGACTAGCCGGTGCAAGAAGGTTGACGCAGTCAGACTTTATGCTTTATATAGGTTGAATATTTACTTTTACTAAAGGGGTAGAGGTGCGTGAGACCGACAAACTGTAAGGTTATGTCAGGTCATTGACTTTAGTTTCATTTTACAACCCACTTACATTTTCAATTAGCCTTGGACATATTCTGCAGTATGAATATTTGTATCTGCGCAGATTTGATGAATTATTTGTCAACATATTGACAACTTGCCACAGAACTTACATGTTCTATTAGTCTTGGACATATTTTATAGATTCTGCAGTATGAATGTTTGTATCTGCGCAGTTTTGATGAATTATTTGTCAACATATTGACAAATTGCCTCAGAACTACATGTTCTATTAGCCTTGGACATATTTTATAGATTCTGCAGTATGAATGTTTGTATCTGCGCAGTTTTGATGAATTATTTGTCAACATATTGACAACTTGCCTCAGAACTTACATGTTCTATTTAACAAAGGTCACACTGATCTCAGAAAACATTTTTTTGAAATTTTGCAGATATATAGATCTGTTACATTATTTGCAGATATTTAGATCTGTTATACATTATTTTTTACAATATTCAAAGATACAAAATTCAAATACAAAATAACATTCATAAATAAATAAAGGCGAGGAGATGTAAAATTTTCGAAATCAGCCATTTTTAAGTACTTAAAGGTACTATTTTTCGTAATTTCAAGTGACGTTCCATTTTTAGGAGGCATGTAATTGTCAATTGGTAGCTTGTCGTTGTCTGATCCATGGTACGAATTACAAATCCATGTTTTTGTTTATGAAATCTGTTAATTTTTTATTTGTAGTTTCTCTACAAAAGTATTTTGCAATTTCTTATCTCAGAAACAACGGATAATTTATAAAAAGTAAACACTTTTCAAGCTAGAAAAAAGACGTTATAAGACGTCCATATTATGTATTATTGATAACAGTAAGGGTTTAATAGTACTGTTGTGAATACTGTAAAATACGAAGGCAGTGTATTTCCATATATAGATTTACTACAGATAAGACTAACATGATTTTACCTCCTGTTCCTCTTCTGAGTTTGGTTCAGCCACAGGTTCAGGTTCAGCTATTGGATCGAGTTCAACCACTGGTTCAGGATTATTTACTTCCGGTTCAGGAATAACTTCCGGCTCATTTTTTACTTCCGGTTCAGGTTTTATTCCTGGTTCACCGGCAGTGTCTGTATGCCCATTTTCTATCACTGCATCATTCTCTTTGTCCTAAAAGTGCACTATGTTAGAAATACATAACATTTTGTGATATTTAACTACTAAAAGCATTTCAAAATTGCGAACATTATGATCAAAATAATTTATAAATTGGTATGAACATCTCACACTATTTTACATTCCCAAAATTATGTTCATAAATTCGAATTAAATGCTTGTATTTTTTAACTCCTTTTGATAAGTTCAACATTAGAATATGGGTTCATCTTAAAGTTAATAATAATTAATAAATTGTTCTTCCTTTTTCCTGAATAAACAAATAAACAATGTCATCTGGGTACAAAACTGAAATATTAAATGAAACATCTGATACGAAAAAAAAGATCTTTTGGGTAAGATTTATGTTTTTGGAATAGTCTGATTTTTTTTTGAATTATCAAAACAAAGAATAACCCCCCCCCCCCCCCTACTCCAAACTCCCTAAAACAATAAACTAAATGTAAACGAGTCCCCCATAATTTGATAATTGCATGTTATTTTCAATAACTCCAGTCAGAAAACTGCCAAATTTGAATTGATGAATTGTTGATCCTGAAAGCTGAAGGAAAGTTTGCAAGGCTAAGTTTGAAGAATGAGATTGCAGAAATATGAAGTCCAATATTAATGAAAATACAAATATTCAAGGATTCACATTTAGAGGGACTGTAAGCGTAATTTCAAGTGACATTCCATTCACAACAGTACCTTTTAAACTAATTAAGGATGTCAGACATATCCTTCTTAAACACTTTGTTTGCTAGCTGTTATATATATAGTTAAGAAATATCATTAAGTTACTTTCTTGACACCTTGTTTTAGAATGATTCAACAGCTATTTGAGAGATTTATACACAGAGCTCGCTTTACTCGATAACAGTTGAAAGTTTAATGTTGTAAATAGGACATTGTAATCTTTGCTTGCAGAAGGTCACTTGAAATTAAGCTTACAGTCTATTTAGGATTTTTCATCAACTGCACAATTCATTGGAGTATTCAAATTCATAACTTTTATGGGTCCAAAATTTAGGGACAGAAAAACAGAGATTTGTGTGGCACATTTTGTGAATTTCGAACAAATTTCTATTTACCTTTTAAAGTTTAAGTTTATAATTCCTAATTTTAAAGGTTGTGTTTTAGGTGTATCTTTGAAAATATAAGAGTGTTATAGAAGTAATGTAAAGAGCACAGGTCTAGTCAAATTCTGCTTTTTTAGAAAGGAGGACGACTTGTCCGCCACACTTTAACGTACATTAGGCAAGCTCTATAGTTTCATTGTAAACAAACAAGATTTGGATTGTAATCCTGGTGTGAGGTAAAACCCAGGTAGTATAAATCGCACTTTTTGATTTTGACACTTCCTCATAAAGTAAAATTATTAATGCATTGATAAACAAATTGTTTTATAAGTTTGTTGATGTAGTAAAATGTGAAATAACGTTATATCTACGAATGTCCTTTCAACCAATTGAAAACATAGATATTTAACTTTTCCACATTTCACAAGTAAGAACTATGTAATAATTAAACGTAAAATATAAAAGGATCAATTAAATTTATTTGAAAATTTGAAATTTCAGACCGACATTATCTTACGCACGGACCGTTATTTAACGTAACACCGGCCCTCCTGGCCTGCCCTGTTCAGAAATACAGAACCTTATTTTTTTGTTATTATTGACTATAGTTCTTCTAAAACTTATAAAATGGAAACAAACCATAAAAATGGAAGGAGTATTGAACTAAATCCTTGATTATTCTTACTTTCAAAACGTGAGATCCATTTGAGATCTTCTTCGGTCCATCCTCTCCTTCTCCATTCTCCATTATCTTCTCCAAACCTCCATTCATGTACACCACATCCTCCATTCCTCCGCATACGCTCCAGCTTCCCTTTAAACGCATTCTCCAGTTTTTAACATTTTTTAATTCTCAACAATAGATGGAAAAAATAATTTAGCAGGATAGAATTATGAATCCATATTTTTTTGGTATTTAAAAAACGTTTTTGATAAATTTAGTGTTTTTTTTCTATTTCTAACATGCTACACAGCATTTGCGTTCGTCAATATTTAAAAAAATAATTCGTTGAATTTATATGAGATGATACATGGATACCAACAAAGGAAGAGTACTTACAACTGTTTCCTTAAATTCATGATTCCTTCTGTACAATTGTAAACTTGTTTTTTTTTCTTTGCAAAAACATTTAATATGCCATTTAAAGGTTATATTCGAAGCAAAATACCTAATCAAACCTTGGGAATCGTCATATTATCCTTTGTGGAAAACTCTGTAAGTTCCTTTACATACGATCCCTACCAGAGGATGTATAAGAATAAAGAAAAATTGTTAGTTGTGGTGTAGTAAATGCCCTACTCCAACAAAGTCTTTTAGATCGGTACCTAGTCAAGTATAACCTTCCGTATCCTTAGGTATCTGTCTTACAAGATACAACTCAATCAAGAACTTTACTATTCAATAATACTTCAGTCAATATCAAACCGGATACGACTCTATCAGTATTCTCAGGTATCTGTCTTACAAGATACAACTCAATCATGAACTACAAGGTCACTCAATAATACTTTAGTCAATTTCAAACCCGTTACGACTCTATCAGTATGCTCAGGTATCTGTCTTACAAGATACAACTCAATCATGAACTACAAGGTCACTCAATAATACTTTAGTCAATATCAAACCCGTTACGACTCTATCAGTATTCTCAGGTATCTGTCTTAAAAGATACAACTCAATCATGAACTACAGGGTCACTCAATAATACTTCAGTCAATATCAAACTGGATACGACTCTATCAGTATTCTCAGGTATCTGTCTTACAAGATACAACTTAATCACGCAATGTACAACGTAATATCTAGGTGTGTTCAGGCTTACAAATATAGGGTTTACTACTATATTTAATACAGTGTAACTAATGTCCCCTGTAATTATAAATATCAAATATCTATTTGAAAGATTTCTTAAATTAAAAGATATTTTTGGCGTTAAATTGCGCAAATAAATGTATTTAATTAAAGTAAATTAATCTATGTAATAATAGCAAATTATCAATTAAGAAGAAAGATTTATGAATGGTAATAAAACTTATGAACAATTATATCTAAACAAATGTTATAAAATCAGGAAGAATAAACTTCTACAAACGAATCCGAAAAAGCTCAATGATTTAGATATAAATGTAAAGCATATTTCTTGTCAAGCAAAGATTTATTGTAAAGATTGAAATACTAAAAATGAGGAAAACCAACTATGTAAAAACGGATCAGAAAGAACTGAATAATTTTGTTAATGTAAAAAAACATAGATATTTATTTACAAAGAACAGTTTTGTTATGGCATAAAAATTAACCCTTAAACATGTCCCAAGCAAATAACGTGAAATATAGTCTTGTCTGTCAGGCTTCACGTTTTATCCTTATATCTCTGCAACCCGATGTCGAAGACTCTAGATATGACAAACTATTAATTCTGTTGGGTCAAATAGTTTATGTAGGAAATATCAAAGGTTTACACTACCAGGTTGCAAAGATATAGGGGTTAGAAAATTTGAGTTTGTAAAGACACAGTTTCTTCAGCCATATCCTTAATCCCGATCGGTTAATTAATCTGGAGATTAATAATATAAGGAGAACAAGCATTATTTAGTCTCGAGATTAAGAAAAAGAGTGGATTAAGCATTAATTCCGATATCCAACATTGAAAAGTTCCCAGCTCTGAGCTGGGAACTTTTGAATAGTGGATATCGGGATTAAGGCTTGATCCACTCTTTTTCTTAATCTCCAGATTAAATAATGCTTGTTCTTCTCTTGTTATTAATCTCCAGATTAATTAACCGATCGGGATTAAGGATATTCCATTCTAAAGTTTTCAGCTCTGATCAAATTTATAGATATTAAACTATATAATTCAAAATACATTCGTGCACTTTTTTAATGATTTTGCATTTAATACGTTAAGAGATCATATTTATTCCTGTTGAGGTCTAAGTGGTTTAAATACAGGGTTACCCACAAAGGATGAGACCTCATAGACGACTGAATTTATACTGTCTGTTTCCTTAAACTTATGATTACCTCAGTTTACTGTAAACTTGTTTCTTTCTTTGCCAAAGCATTTAATAAATCATAAATAGTTAATATTCAACCTTGGGACCCTCATGTTGTAAGTTTCAGATAGTGTTATCAGTCTCATTCTTTGTGGGTAACCAGCTGTATGTAAGATATGTACGTGAAAAATGATATAAAAACTTTGAAATACAGTTTGACAGTGTATACTTGTAATGATATATCCTGATAAAGAATGTATTGAACTAATATAATGCAAGGGAAAACTATACTATCATATACTACGTAACCAAGGATACAACAAAGTTTAACCTTTCTCCTGTCTTCCTAAAATTACAATTCCCCCCTAGCAATTTGGTTTACTAACTTTAGTGGGGGAAAATGTGCGAAATTATCAAGTGTGTTGAGTGTACACGTGTTTACCTATTAATTGATTGGTGTGCGTTGCCGCGGATTAACTCCTGTTGTTTGGGTCTCCGGTGAAGGACTGGTTGCGTGTCCGCGGAGAATCTAACTCATGGCTCCGAAAAATGAGACTTGGCTACGGAAGAATGAACAACCAACTTCAGAACATTACACTCCGGAGAATATGAAAACTGAAGACATGAAGAATTCGACCTGATTGAAAACAACAGAATAGTTTAGACCACTAAGGTTAAAACTCTGATCTACAGAATGATTCATTTCAATTACAAGATGTCACTTAAATATATCTTTTAATCAAATATGTTTTGAAAAGGAAGAAACAATTTTTAACAAACTTTTTGATGAAATAGCAACTTATTGAATTATATAAAAGGTCGTCGCGAGTAGATAATAACGTCAGATGAAGTAGCTAACATTAGAAACATCTAGGGTTTCCAACATATACGTTCAGTTATGCGAAATAATTTTCATTTTGTATAACTTTGCGGGATTACGCCTAATTGGCGGATCAAAGAAACAATTAACAAAAATGTCAAAAACCTGAAAAATATCTTATGAAAAACCTGTAATATCTCTTTATGCACCTGGAATATCTCTTTAAAAACCTGGAATATATCTTTATAAACCTGTGATATCTCTTTAAAACCTGGAATATATCTTTATAACCCTTGAATATATCTTTATAACCCTGGAATATATCTTTATAACCGTGGAATATATCTTTAGAACCGTGGAATATATCTTTATAAACCTAGAATATATCTTTATAACCCTGGAATATATCTTTAGAACCGTGGAATATATCTTTATAACCCTGGAATATATCTTTGGAATATATCTTTAGAACCGTGGAATATATCTTTATAAACCTAGAATATATCTTTATAAACCTGGAATATATCTTTATAAACCTAGAATATATCTTTATAAACCAGGAATATCTCTTTATTACCCTGGAATATATCTTTATAAACCTGGAATATATCTTTAAAAACCAGGAATATATCTTTATAAAGTACTAGAACCTAGTACTTACTATTTCTGTAAATATATAAAAGTAAAGATGTATATAGATAACAACATTGACGAGGGGAAGTTAGATAATCAATTTCCCAGTTCTTGATCAGGGGGATAATGTCCACTACCCCCCACCCCACCCCGCACTACAGCACCCTACCTAATGTGTCATTTTCATTTTATGAAAAGGAAGAACAGGGTGCATGACAATTGGAAGAAGTTTTTAGTTTGGATGTATCAAAAAACAAGTTTGTACTCTTTTGTACCTTTAAAATTTTACTTTATCTCATAATTTTTTTTAGAAATCTTAATACTTTGCCATTAGAGTGTTATAAAATATCAAACCAAACTATGGGACGAATGTGACGTCACTAACTCAATTGTGAAGATTCTTACAGGCGGTTTTTCAAAAAATCCTAAGTTAATGTCTTGATTAAATTAAAAAAAAATTAAAATTAAAGCTATAAAATAAAATTTGATTTTTAACCAATCAGATCAAAAGTAAGTGCAAAAACATATATGATTTATCTATAAAGATCTTTTTTTATTTTTATATATTATCATAAAGCTTTTAATTTAAAAGATCAAAATTTAGAGAAAGTACGAAAAAAAGATATAGATTATATTCACTGTGTTTTAACACCATAAATAAGTTTTTTTTCAGATCCAAAGTAAAACTGTTTTACTTGCATCAAATATATGTGTTCTTATCTTGTAAACCAATATTTTTGCCTAGCGAAACACTAAATAGTAAATATATATTAAACAGGGTGTCTCTGAATAAAATGGGATTCAGCTGTTTCGCCTGAAAAAATTTAAATAATCAGTGGGGCTTCTTTTTGTTTTAGATTAAATTTCTTACCAAACTTTATATTAAACATATTTTATTCTATGTTCAAACATTACAGTCTAACTTTCAGTAAATAATATGAAATAAAAGGTTTTAAATTACAATACGTACAATATCTACATTAAATAAACATAATTTACCCAACAGTCATATCAATTAAACTATTTTTCTTTAGAAATCTTGTAAATACATTCACAATCAATCTAAATTTAAAAAACAATATCATTGATATAGACTTTTATCTTAAAATATAATAAAATGTGAAATTCTCAAAAAATGTTATACAATAATCAAATATTCAATATTTTCGATAAATCAATATTAAGCTTCAGAATCTTGAGTCTTGAATTCCTTCTGAAGTTCTTCAGGACTTCGTAGATCAATCGCAAAGCTGTTTCCTCGTCTTTTCTGGGAGCTTTTTATACTCTTAGAAAAAACCTAGGCAAAATTAATGAAAATAATAGTTTTTGGAAAAACTGAATTTATAGTATAAAGTTAATGTATTTACTTGGAATGCGCTTGCTAAAGCAAAAGTTAATTTCCTAGCGCTTTGCCGTGACTCACACACAAAAGCGTGGCATTCAAAAGGATGTCGTCTTACACCACCTTCCCGTATTTCCGGTGTATCCTAAAGCAACAATTATATACTCAAAGTACTATGGAATAAGAAAACGATATTTGAGTAATCTGATGTGTATTTTATGTGTTTAAAGAAGTATAAATATAGTTCTACCATTTGTTTGAAAATCAACTTATCCAGTAAAAAAGGAGTCTGTGTACACTGCACAATTGCTGTGTTTCACGTTCAGTGGACCATACAAATTAATAACTTAAAAAAGTCAACATTTCATTTTATGATTAATTTCTACTTCTAATTTAATCAAAAAATGGGTATGAATTTTAAGAGCAAGAAAAATACATAAATATTTACCTTTACAACGATCATAGCAAATACCCTTGTATAGACTAGATCCTGTACTCCATAGCTGATTGTATCAATAGGATATAATCCACACTCATATTCAGTGTTCAAGTTCCTAATCAATCAATTAATCAATCAAACTTGTTTAGAATCAATCAACCTGCCAGCTAATTTGGATTATTCATCAATTTATTAGATCGCTGAACAAAAAAAGAAATCATTCTAATATTGCTTTTAAGCACAAGTATGAAAAAAGCAACAGCTCATATCATTTAACATAAAAGAAATTTAAAACTTTTTTTTCTTCTCGATATCTCTTCAATAAGAGGATTAATGATTTTAAGTATAAATATTTTGATCTTAAGTGATAATTTAGTTTAGAAGTTCACGTGTTAAAATACAAATAAAATAATTTATCACTACTCTTTTACCAAAGAGAATAGATAATTATAGAGGGAAACTAATTCAAAAAAGGGTAAACCCGCCATTTTTTTGTACTGCTTCCATACTACACATTTGTGTTATATAACCTTTTGGGGCCCTGGAACATCTTTTAAAGAAGAAAAAATTTCTTGAAAATTGTTTTATTTTCTCTACATTAATTATCAGACAACCTGTCATGCATTCCTAGTTCATTTCAGCATAAACTTTAGAACAAGAAGAAATTGTAACGGGGATATGTCCAGGATTATTATGATGTACTGTACTGTTATGTACTGCATATCATTTGTGAACATTTCCATGAATTGTACACTTTGAACTCCTTTTCAGGCTTAAAGGAACTAAACAAGTTCATACCAAGGGATAATCTTATTTCCCTTCTATTCTTATCTATGTTCTACCTAGAATGAGGTGAGATGTTGACCCCCTTATCTGACACTGTTAGCTTGAGGTAGGGTAGAGGAGTACCAGCCTGTAGGCCCCTGAATGTAAATGTCGTCTTTGCAAAAATTGCAAAATTTACTGAGTCGGAACAGGGCATTGTGGGGGTGGGGAAGAAATAATGTGTTTTTATTAAATTTTAGAAAATTATTTTTATATTCACAATTTGACACTTTTTTCCCGAATATCTTCTCTTGTTCAAGGATTTTTTGTCTCAAAATACGTGTATTTATGATATGCATTTTTCAAACATTTAGCAGGTAAAAGTTATTAAAAAGTCAATACTTGTTAATTCCATAAAATGTTTCTCATTTTTAACTATTTAATGCTGCATTAAATTTGGAAGAACGAAATTTTTTCTTTTTCCTTGCATCAGTTGGGAATGATACAGCATCAAATTTAATCTCAAATTAATAATAAAAAGAATTCTCCCACACTACTTAACTCCAATTATAACTTTAATTTTTCAATTTACCAAAGAGAAGTTTTTATCTTCAGCTTAATAGTGTGAAAAACTTGATTGTCAAAGTTAAAGAATTAAAGGGATTTTCGGCGTAATATCAAGTGTTTCTCAATTGAATCGGCGCCCGTTAACTAAGTAACAACAAGGAAGATATCGTCGTTTCTGAAAACAAGACAGATTCGGTAATTTTCCATCTTTGTCCATGCTGTATAAATCCCTTTTATTAAAATTATTAAAAAACATATTTCAGGACTATAATTGTCATTATGAACGTTAGTCTTAATAAACATTAATCCGAAACTTACGTTCGTTCAATCGATGTTTAGTACAATTGATATGACACCATTAACACCAGAAATCAAACCGGTTTTTTTCAAAAGTTAAAGAGTACATCTTAAATTGACACGCTGATTGGTTGAATTTTTAACTTTTTTCTTGGATATCGAATGCGTTTTAAAATAATCTTGGGTTTAGTAAAACCAAGAGTTTAAGCATTAATCTTGATATCCATCATTCTAAAGTTTTCAGCTCTGTTTATTTAAATCTTTTATCTATTTATATCTTGATCTTGATCTGATAAAAGCCGACAGTACGACACCTCCAATAAACAAACAAACATTCAGGAAATATATATATAAACATTACACATG
Source organism: Eurytemora carolleeae (assembly GCF_000591075.1). Taxonomy (NCBI): domain Eukaryota; kingdom Metazoa; phylum Arthropoda; class Copepoda; order Calanoida; family Temoridae; genus Eurytemora; species Eurytemora carolleeae. Next base: position 126,301 of record NW_019396560.1, on the reverse strand, counting down.
ATACAGAAGATAAAGAAATAATTTTTAGTACTGTAATGGGTGCAATCTAAAGAATATATAACCAAGTAATTGAATTAAAAAGATTTCACATTTATTATATCTATCTATCTGCATAAAGTAGTAATCTCTGTTTGGATGTCCGATCATAACTCCGTAACCCCTGGACCAATTGGCCTTAACTTTTTATTAGGAAACTAAACCACGGAAATATTCTTAGCTTGATTTTAAAATTCTAAGTTGAGTTGGTTGAATTTTATAAAGCAAAGGTTTTAACCAGTGCCAATCAAAAAGTAAAAGAAAAAATATCGACTGCCTTGATGGCGTTAAAAAAAACCCTGAGGGCGAATTTGAGCCGCGGCTCAAATTTGAGACGCAGCTTAAATATGATTGGTTCCACTTAGAATAGTATTTAATGTTTCAAGATTTAAGCCGGTGCTCAATTAAAACTGTTTTTTGGCGGATTTGAGATGCTGCTCAAATTAATTAAATTCGGACTCTAGTTTGAAATCTTCACTTTCAACACATACATATTTATTGCATTTTTAATATATAAATTGTTGGAGTCTTTTTTTTTATTTTGATCATCCATAAACCTTCCCAGGGGTCATATGATGTCCCACACAAAATTTGGGCCCGATCAGTTTAGCCATTTTGACGTTTATTGGATACAAACAAACAAACAAGCACCCACCCAAACAGACAAACAGACAGACAAGCCAAATTTATATATAGATATAGATTACAAAAATGGGGTTATTGTAGAGAGAATGACTTTGTACTAAATACCCCCAGTTAGAAAATCATGACTGGTGCAATTTTTATATCTCTTGCATTGTTTTATTTCAATTGCATCATCCCGCAAACTTCTGTTTTTAATAAAGCCCCGGGGGGTGGAAGGAAGGGAGAAATAAACGTTAAAAGATTTTTTTATTAAAAGAGGATTCAAAATTTAAAAAGGGTTTTTGAAACGAAGTGTAGAAAATAAGGTAATCTTTTCTTTTTAATTTTCTTTCTAATAAATTTGAAATTACTGACTGAAATTTCTGACTCCTAACTATAACAAACATAATAACTTGTTATGATGAGGTGAGATGACTATACAACTTTTCCGTTTATTTTAACAGTTACTAAAATTTATGTCAATAATGAACAACCCTGTTTATGATAACGACTAGCACTATTTTTTTTATAAAATTAATAAATGTTACAAGAATGTTGGAACGGAAATGGCGCAAATTAAAAAAATATTAGGTTAGCTATTTCAATCCAAAAATTAATCAAATCAAGTATTCACATCAACAATCAATTAATTGATGGATTTAATTTTACCTAGCAAGGGAGACCATATCATCTACTGGTTTACGAGTATGTTTGATCCCCCAGAGTCCTCTAGCGTCCTTCTTTCCAAGATACTTAACTAAGAACTCCTGCAACATTAAAATCAAGATGGAGGAAATTTTGGAAACAAAATAGTGGACATTTTGAAAACAATATGGAGGATATCATGAAAACAATATGGAGGATATCATGAAAACAATATGGAGGATATGGAGGAGACCATGAAATCAATATGGAGGATATCATGAAATCAATATGGAGGATATCATGAAAACAATATGAAGGTTATCATGAAAACAATATGGAGGAGACCATGAAAACAATATGGAGGATATCATGAAAACAATATGGAGGATATCATGAAAACAATATGAAGGTTATCATAAAAACAATATGGAGGAGACCATGAAAACAATATGGAGGATATCATGAAAACACGTTGGAAGGAAATGTCTAAAACAAGATGGAGGATATCTTGAGAACAAGATGGAGGACATCTTGGAAACAATATTCTTGGGAGCACGATGGAGGACATCTTGGAAACAATATTCTGGGGAACAAGATGGAGGAAATCTTAAAAACAATATGGTGGAAATCTTGAAAACATAATGGACGACACCTTGAAAACATGATGGAGGACATTTTGGGTAACAATATGGAGGACATATTGAAAAAAAAGGATTTATGACATCTTGAAATAAGACAGAGGACATTTTGCAATTTCCCTTCTTGTTTTTGTGAAACACAATTGAAGATTTCTTTTAAAGCTCTAACGCAAAGTTCTTTAATAATTGTGCCAATAAAAACTTAAGTTAATTGCATAGTTCAAATTCTATCTAGCATTGATGCAACTTTTTATACAGGGTGTCCCACGAAACATGACAGTTATTAAATAGTTTTTAATATCGTCTTATATATACTGTATTATGATATTAAAGGATTTTTGCAGTTTATTTCGTTAAAAAAATCTTTTTCTCCAATATATTTTACTTTGAAATCAATTTTACTTTGATATGACTCCCATATAATATTTTTATTTTTGTCTTTGGTATCAATTAGCTTTAAAAATTATGGAAGAAGACATTCTAAACCATTCACGAACTGTCATGTTTCGTGGGACACCCTGTAGCAGGCTAAATCTATAATTATCAAGATGTCAGAAATGAGACATTTTGACATTAAAAATTAAAAACTAACCCCGGGAAGCTGTTCTGTATTTTGTAGTTGATTATAGTCTACAACGTCCTTCTTCCTATCCTCCTCTCTTCTCTCCTCCTCACTCTCCCTGCAATATTAGTGATTGAAAAAAATGTATGTTAAAAAAAGCCTTTTATTAAACAATTTCTAACATTTTTAGACTTTTTTGAATTGTTTTTAATAATCTGAGAAGCTTTAAAAATCTATTTTAAAAATCTTGTTAAACATTTACATGCCTTACATGCACTGTAACCCTAAGAAAAGTTACATGCAAAATAAACTAATAAAAATCCGAGTCCCAAAAAAAAATTTGGTACAGACAGGCTGGTACAGAAAAATGTGTAAGAACCTAAGAAGTAAATCCCTGTAACATGTGTGCCCGGATTGGAAAGGAAAGGCACGTGTTGAAGAAGAATGAAGAAATCATATTTCTCTTCTCATTGTTTAGCACTATTTAAGAAGGCCAACTGAATATATTTGATTGCATTAAATTAGCATTAAAAGATCTGGAAAATATCGGATATATCTGCCTTTATATTCAAATTAAAAATAATAAAACACATTTTACATGGAAAATGTATCAAAATCAGAAAATTTCCATGGATTACGTGAAAAAGCAACAATAGTTAATATTGGCAAATCTATACGAGAAAATCCACGAAAATGAAGATAAAAGACGACATTTATGCCCAACTTACCCTGAGCCAGAGCTGGTGCTACGCGTGCGACCGTGCACGGTCATCCTCCCCAGGCTATCCACTACCTGAATGAAACCAAAGTTACAAAGCTTATTTATATGATGTATTTTTAAATTACTAATAAATTGATTTAAAAAATTGTCCAATGCCAAAAAGTGATATTAAATTGCTTTATTTGGTGAAATGAAATGAAATCAATCAAATCAAAACAAAAGCTAAAAAATCAACATAAATTAAATATTAACAATATTGGAACAAATCTATGAAATATGGGGAAATATTAAAAGAAAAATTAATAAAGAAAAACTCCAAAAGAATGTTGAAAATAATAGTTCTAGAATTCTATTTTTATTTCATGTTCTAGTTATAATCTTATATTTTGTGCTCTAACTGTTTAGTTAAATGTTCTGTCCTTCCAGTCTAAATATATTACCTATCCTACATGTATTGTGTATACTAGGGATGGAGATAGTTTTAGTGAACGAACCAAATTTTGCAAAACTAACAATATTTTTCGTCAACAAACAAAATTTCCAACAAAATGTTTTCCTTAAACGGTCGTTTTTTAACAAACGAGTTTTTTCGTACGATTTGGAAAAAAGGAATGTTTTTACTGAACAAACAGTTTTATTACAACATCATTCAGTTAAAAAACGAACGAATAAAAATGGAAGATTTTTCAGAAAACAAACAAATTCAAATTTTTATTGAACGACGGAAAAAACGAACGCGTCCATCTCTAGTTGTTTAGAAATATTTCATGGCCTTTTTGTCTAGTTTTAATTCCTGCTTTACCTGTCTAGCTATATTTCCTGTCCTACCTGTCTAGTTATATATCCTGTCCTACTTGTCTAGTTATATTTCCTGTCCTACCTGTCTAGTTATATTTCCTGTCCTACTAGTCTAGTTATATTTCCTGACCTACCTGTCTAGTTATATTTCCTGACCTACCTGTCTAGTTATATTTCCTGTCCTATATGTCTAGTTATATTTCCTGTCCTACCTGTCTAGTTATATTTCCTGTCCTATATGTCCAGTTATATTTCCTGTCTTACCTGTCTAGTTATATTTCCTGTCCTACCTGTTTGGTTGTTGTTTCTCCTGCTTGTTTGAATGGAATGAGCTTCATGCCCTCTCTTCAATTATACATTAATGAAACAACACGTTCTCTGTAATATATTCAGGGTGTTTAATCATTTAATTATTTAGAGGAAAAAACTCTTTTTCGGGAAAATAAGAAATATATATATTATAATATAAAGTTTTGTAGGTTTGATAAGTTTGAAAAGTTTTAGGGTTATTTTTATAATTTTTCAAGGATATGTTTCGGGGATGGGGGGGCGCTGGTAATACAATTCTTAATTGTAACTATATTTATGCAAATTCGGAATTATTAACATAATGTTTTCGAAGAGAATAAAAGGGTCAACATTAAGAAATAACCAATAAACAAAAATAACCAACATTCTTTGCAAACAAAATTTCATATTTAAATGATGACCATGAAGGGATATAGAATTAAAAATGTTGTTAAGAACAAAATGAAATTGTTTCAAAATATTTTAATATTATTCCTTTACATATGCCATGTATCTTTTAAGCGAAATTAGAACAAGGCTTGAGAACTCAGCGTTGCCCGACACTTGAGGCAAATCGGTATAGTTCCTGAGTTATGATCCGAAATACTAACAAGCAAACAAACAAAGAGTTTATAGTTTATATTATGTATAGATTATTATTTTTTCAGAAATCTAATCACTGTTATTTAAAAACTTACAAAGGAAAAATATACGCGCATATGCAAGAAAAATTAAACAGAGATCCATACTGCCAATAAATAGTTGCAGCAATTTTTAAAACTGGGTCAAATTTAAAGTGTCTTTACTTATACTTTGATTTTATCTCACTTACTTACTTATACTTTGATATTACCTCACTTACTTACTTATACTTTGATTTTACCTCACATACTTATACTTTGATCTTACCTCACTTACTTACTTATACTTTGATTTTACCTCACTTCCTTATACTTTGATTTTACATCACTTGCTTAGTTATACTTTGATTTTACCTCACTTTCTTACTTATACTTTGATTTTACCTCACTTACTTACTTATACTTTGATTTTACCTCACTTACTTATACTTTGATTTTACTTCACTTTCTTACTTATACTTTGATTTTATCTCACTAGCTTACTTATACTTTGATTTTTTCTCATTTGTTTAGTTATACTTTGATTTTACATCACTTGCTTACTTATACTTTGATTTTACACCACTGTCTTACTCAAACTTTGATTTTACTTCACTTGCTTACTTATACTTTGATTTTACGTCACTTGCTTACTTATGCTTTGATTTTACATCACTTGCTTACTCATACTTTGATTTTACTTCACTTGCTTACTTATACTTTGATTTTACCTCACTTACTTACTTATACTTTTATTTTACCTCACTAGCTTACTTTTACTTTGATTTTACATCACTTGCTTACTCATACTTTGATTTTACTTCACTTGCTTACTTATACTTTGATTTTACCTCACTTGCTTACTTATACTTTGATTTTACCTCATTTGCTTACTTATACTTTGATTTTACCTCATTTGCTTATTTATAATTTGATTTTACATCACTTGCTTACTTATACTTTGATTTTACATCACTTGCTTACTCATACTTTGATTTTACCTCACTTTCTTACTTATACTTTGATTTTACCTTACTAGCTTACTTATACTTTGATGTTACATCACTTGCTTAGTTATACTTTGATTTTACCTCACTTACTTATACTTTGATTTACTTCACTTTCTTACTTATGCTTTGATTTTATCTCACTAGCTTACTTATACTTTGATTTTACCTCATTTGTTTAGTTATACTTTGATTTTACATCACTTGCTTACTTATACTTTGATTTTACATCACTTTCTTACTCATACTTTGATTTTACTTCACTTGCTTACTTATACTTTGATTTTACGTCACTTGCTTACTTATACTTTGATTTTACCTCATTTGTTTAGTTATACTTTGATTTCACATCACTTGCTTACTTATACTTTGATTTTACATCACTTGCTTACTTATACTTTGATTTTATCTCATTTGCTTACTTATACTTTGATTTTACCTTACTTGCTTACTTATACTTTGATTTTATCTCACTTGCTTACTTATACTTTGATTTTACCTTGCTTGCTTACTTCTACTTTGATTTTACCTCACTTGCTTACTTATACTTTGATTTTATCTCATTTGCTTATTTATACTTTGATTTCGCCTTACTTGCTTACTTATACTTTGATTTTATCTCATTTGCTTACTTATACTTTGATTTTATCTCATTTGCTTACTTATACTTTGATTTTACCTCCCTTGCTTACTTATACTTTGATTTTACCTCCCTTGCTTACTTATACTTTGATTTTACCTTACTTGCTTGCTTATACTTTGATTTTACCTCCCTTGCTTATGTATACATTTGCTCTAGTCTTAAAAACGTATAGTTCATATCTATCAGCATTTGTTTTTAACTTCAGTTTTTAACTAGTAATTGGCAAAATTCTCAACATTTTTTCGAGGGACCTTGCAGCCTTTGGAACAAAAAGGGTCAAGCAGCATGCTTTAGAAAAAGTAGAAATTAAAATTGTTAAAGGGACTGTTTACATTATTTCAAGTGACACTCAATTTAATTATAAGCAATTTATCTGAATAATAATAATTAAGATATTTTTTATTTTTCATTTTTGCTCAGAAATGTACCTTATGGTCATTTGTAAATATATCATATAGTCTCTTTAAGCACGCGTGAATGAACAATAAAGGTATAATTTATTATAACAATAACCTCCTGCCCCCATTTTATTCACGTCGCCCAAAGTGTTTTATGAAAACATAATTTCTTATTCTACTATGTGAAAGTTCTCCATACTTGTTAGTAAAGCGGGAAATGCGGGAAAAGAAAAAACTTAAAAAACAATACGAAATTATATTTTACTCCATGACCATATGGATTAAGTAAGAATTGGTCTGCAACGTATTTTCCCATATTTAGAATCCGTCAAAAATGATAGCTGTACAGGGTGTCTCAAAAATGATAGCTGTACAGGGTGTCTCAAAAATGATAGCTGTATTTATTTGAAAAAAAAATTAAATAAAAAGGATTCAAACGCGGTCTTTAATACATAATCTTAAATTATTTATAATATGCATTAAAAGTTGATTTTGCTTTAATGAGTTAGAAAGAGAATTTTGACATTATATTTAGATTTAGAATCTTTTGGAATTTCCCATATTTTATGGTAAAAATAACATTTATACATTTTTACATAAAAATAACATTTATACAAAAAAAAGTCTCCGACCGGCCTAGTCGCATAACAAAGAGAGCTTTGGGTCAAATGTTCTTTTTATACTTAAATTAATATTGACTTTTTCTACTCAAATCAGTTAACTTTAGCATTGAAAAAAGCCAGAACTTCGAAAATAGTAATGATGAAAAAATTGAATTTTTAGTTTGATGCGCAATAATAGACCTTAACGCCCTGTAAGCATGCAAAACGTGCCTTTCGCATAGTTTTTCTGAACATTTGAAGAGAATGAGCACATTTTTTTCAATTCTTTTAGCTTTTTTCGTTCAATCCCTGTAATATACATTACTGTATAATGTTTTAAACTAGTTTAGAATTTGAAGTACGGAGGTTGCAACTTTAATATTAAGAACTAGCTCGGGAACCCAGCGTTGCCCAGACAAAGAACTGTGAAGAACATTCCTGTGGCTCTCCCGAGTTCCCCCACTCACAATTTGAGGCAAATCGGTCAAGGGGGTTCTGAGTTATGATCGGAAAAGCAAACAAACAGACAGACAGACAAACAGAGATAACATCTTTACATATATAGATATACAGTTTGATCAACTTATTTTCTTTACTTTTAGAACGAAAAACCTTTGTTCTCTAGTTACTACTATGAAGAAATTAGAAAAGAGAAATTTAATTATCATATCCATGTATCGAGCTATTTTGGATGAATGTGTACGTAAATATATAATTCATTTACGGACGAATGAATACTGAATATATAGATTAGTTTAAAGTATATATATACTTTCAATGTTAGTCAACTACGTTTAATTATTGTTTACAGAGGTCAATTTGGGATAAATTAATATCTGTACGAAATTCTTTAGTTCTTCGGTAATCTTGAAAGAAAAGAAAACTTAGACCACATTTAAAAAATCCCATTATACTATAGATCACTGAGGTTTATTCCTAAAGCTTAGTTAAAGCTGTGCTAGGGTTAATTTATGATAATTATTTTAAGAATAATACTTTCAAAATTAGGATTTAAGAATGAATGATGCAAATTATTCTCAACACACGTCGTTATCTTTTCCTCTAGAAAATGTCATGTATAGAGAGACACACTGTACACTGTATACTGTACACTGTACACTGTACACTGTACACTGTACAAGATCTCAGCTATCCAAATGTTGCAAGCTCTTACGCAAAAATCAATGAGAATTTTGCCAATTACTTCTTTTTAAAAAAGCTAAAAAGCAAGTGGACAATCTTAAAGCAGTCTCGATATATACCAGATATGTTAGGTTTTTATATCTTATTATATTTTATTATTTGGTATTAAAGAGAATGCTTGAATTATTGTAGCTTTAAAGTTCTAATTAGTGTAAGCAGTGGTAAGCCAAGCCTGAATCCCAGGCAACCAAGCATAACCAGGCAGGCACATGATCCAAAATATTCCTAAGAAGACGCAACGATTAGGAATTTGCAAAATTCTCCTTTAAACCAAAAATTAGAAATTTACCCCAGAGTCTGGAGACCCTGAAAAGTTTAAAATCTGTGTAAATTGCTGAAATTAAAAAGTAGAATTTTGTGATAATACAAAAAAATGAAAGAAACTAAAGACACAGCTCAAACAAAAACTATTTAAATTCATTGATGTCTCGCAATCAAAACGAGCTTTCTTTAGCAAATCTTCACAATCTTTTCATGGGATGCCATAGTTGCTTAATTCCCCCCCCCCCTCTACCCCCTTTCTCATTTGACAAATATGTTTGTATCAATCCCTGCTTATTTCTCTTCATTAATTTTAAATTTTAAAAAGTGAACAAATATAATGCATAATGCTTTTTGATTTTTCTTTTCTCCGTAAACGATAAAAGTTTAAATTTCACAATTTTTATAATGTTGCAAGTACATGGTGATAATGATAACATGAAATCATTTGATAATTTAATTTGAAACAATACAAAGCTGAAGCAATCTTCTGCTTAATACAACAATGAAGAGAATCATTAGTCTAACAAAACTACTCGGATGACGTCAAAGTTCAAAGAACACAATTCTTTTCAGTTTTCACACGCAATAAAATATATTATTTATTATATGTTAATTATCATATATTATAATTTTAGAAAACTTATTCACCATTTTTTTCTCAGCTTTCTCGGTTTACCTTTTATAATTTTTGTGCCACAATTTACTTTTAGTATCAATTCTCAATCTTTAAAAAAAACTTCTCAATGACTAGAATTCATCTGGACAGACTTTGGATTCTAAAAAATAATTACTTCGTAAAATTTAAAGGTTTAAATACAGTTCTAAAATGTATATGTCCAAGGATGAAAAAAGTATTAGTGAGTTGGCGAATTAAATTTTAATGCCGAGGCGTGTCAGTTTTGAAAATTGATAAAACTTTTTCTCTGGATCCACGTGTATGGAAGTTCAAAATGAATTTTCTTTATATCGTGCACAACATGTGTGCGGAGCTTAAAAACAGTTTAATTAAAGTTTGAAATATAAAAGCATATTATTCATGAGATAACCAAGATTACACTTTCAAGTCCATAAATATATATAATTTATCACAATTAGTCATTCTTTAGAATCGTTTAGAATACGTTTGATTAACCTTCAAAATTAAAAGAATGTCAAAAAGTACTTTTATTCAAATTATTTTATTCAAGATGGGTCTGAATGATTTTTTTGGTTTAGTTTAGTATGGTTTGGTAAAATGTGTTTAGTTTAGTTAAATTTTGAGTATCTTATCTAGTATGGATTGTTATAATTTGGTTTGGTTTGGCATTTATTCGCCTTATGTTAAGTTTCTTATTTGTATGGTTTACACATATCTCAATTATAACCATGCAATGGCTATAACTTTTGGTTTAGATAGCGCTTAGCCACATCGACTAAACTTATTATCCACGGTGTTAACTTTTAAATTGATGGATTTAATTTTTTATAAAGATAAAATCAAAAATATTTCAATGATTTAACTGCTATGGTATATGCGAGCATATATTATACCAATTCGAGATATATTTACTAATGGAAAGAGGATACATTTTACTGTGGTGAATTAGAACTAATAGAAGGTAGTAAACAACCCTGCAGTCATACAACCCCTTTTCCAGGAATGTTCCAACCTTTGTTTACTTTCTTTCTTTTTGTTTTTATAAAATGAAATTTAATTTCTAGCAGAGTTCTTATAAGTTGCAGTCCATTGTGACACTAATCCTATTCCTATCCCTTTAGTGTATTACATCATTTCATAGATTGGGGATGGGGATATAAAGCATTTGTGTATCACAATGGACTATATAGAGAGAAAATATTGGTACGACTCTGTGACTTCTTAAATCCTCTAGTTTTGATTTTACGCATAAATATGAGAAAAATCGGACAATTATCCGGTTATATTAGAAATATTAAAATAAAAAAAAAACTATTTTAATCTTACGTAAAGTTTACTTAAACTAGACGTGCTTATTTGCTCTGTATTGTATCACTGTATATGAATGTGTCCAGTGTAAACTAGATATTCCTAAACCCTGAATAATAATTTAAAACAAATATTTGAAATGCATATGTTTCAATATTCCAACATGTGGTCAATTGATACTTCTTATAGTTCTCAACCTTCCTGAATGTTTGCAAATTATTAACAATAAAAACCTGGACTGTGGTATCTGTATTTTAAAACCCAAGGGCAAGTTAAAGAGTTTTCAAATAGGTGAACCATAGACTAAATATAACAGGCTGCAGCTTTCACAGGCTTGGCGAACAATGCCTATAGTCGTGCAGGCTCGGCATGCTACATTCCTTCAAAAGGTTTTTGACCGCCATCTAACCGCCACTTGTTGCATATAAAACCCATTCAGGGGGGTTAAGTATTACAACTTTGTATTTTGAATCCAAAAAATCCTTAAACATCTCTGAAGATAATTGTCTTATAATTGGTCGTGTACTCCAATAGAACTCGTTGTAGAAAATATCACATATTCTAGCCTCTAATAGATCTTTGTACTATAATTGGTCGTGTACTCCAATAGAAATCGTTGTAGAAAATATCACATATTCTAGCTTTTAATAGATCTTTGTACTCTTTTATTTCTGGTGTACAATCCATTCATGTGAATTGTATAGACACGTAATTAATAGATATAAAACTTGAACCATTTTAATAGATCTTTGTACTCTTTTATTTCTGGTGTACAATCCATTCATGTGAATTGTATAGACACGTAATTAATAGATATAAAACTTGAACCATTTTAATAGATCTTTGTACTCTTTTATTTCTGTACAATCCATTCATGTAAATTGTATAGACACGTAATTAATAGATATAAAACTTAAACCATTTTCAGCTTAAAAATAACGATAATTCCGTCATCTTTGATTGAAGTTTTTTTTACGTTTATCGTTGTTAATTTGTTGAATAAATTGAGAAATATTTGAAATTAAATAACAATATTCTGCATGAAACAGGTCTCTCTAAACACACTAACTCAATCATATGAGGGAAACAGGATTGGCAATAATATTTAATTTTTATATTGCATATGGTTCATATGGTTCATTAGATGTACGTCGGAACTTGAACGCTTGATCTCGATATCTAATGTGGGCACTTATAAATTCCAGAATAAATTATTAATCCAACAATCAAATCCATCTCTTCAACTTGCAAGGTATGCCCAATATGGGATATCGAAGAGGAATTTGATTAATCTGTAAGTCTGGATAAATTAGTTTATTTCCAAATCAGTGAATATTGTTTGTAAAAATGTCTCGCGCGGAGGCTATTCGTTTTTATTTACAAAGTTATTAAGCTCATTTAGCTTTTATTTATGATTTTTTAACTGATTTATACGAACTTATCATATTCCGAAATAAGCTAAGTTAAGTTTACTGTGCAATGTGATTAAACTTTTGCCAATTACTTTTTAAACCTAAGCTAGCAATAAGTACTTTCAGGGGCGTATTAAGGAATTTGTCCATGGGGAGGGCTTAAATTTTTTTCTCTTTCCAGGGGGGGGGCTTAGCCCCCATAGCCCCCCCTGAATATGCCTCTGAGTACTTTATAGTGCTAAAATGTACATGAAAGAATAAGTTAGAGCGGTAAAATCAAAGCCTAAGGCGTTTCGACACTTCAAAGTCGACCCTGTCTTAAACATTGATGGGAATTTTTCTAAGCAGGCTAAATATATGCGGATTGCAAACTAATATGAAACACAGCAGGGAATCGTGTTGATTATATAATTTCTTTAGTAAACTTGTATTTAGGGATGTTAACTTTTTCATTTTTTTCACGATCGTTTTGTAATGAAAACGACGACAAAAAACGAAAACGACGACAAAAAAACGAAAACGATCGTTTTTAAAAACGATTGTTTTGCAAAATGATTGTTTTTATAGAGCTCGCTAACGAAAAAAAATTTCAAAAACGAGAGTTTTTGAAAAACAGTCGTATAAAAAATGATCACTGATCGTTTTTGATAAAAACTGTTGTTTTCAAAAACGATCGTTATTCGTTTTCTAAAAGTTCAAAACGAGTGGGTCGTTTAAAAAACGATCGTCTTTTCCGAAAACGAAACTAAAAACAGTCGTTTAACGATCGTTTTCAAAAACGATTAACAACCCTACTTGTATTGAACAATTCAGATGTTTTCTATTTTCCCCAACTGTGTTTTAAATTAAAGATTTTTCACACGAGGGAAGCTTAACTTTAGACCAGCAAACAAAGACCAAGAGAAATCTTCGATTTATCTTTAAAAAAAGAAATTTATAGAAGTTAAAGTTAAATAAAAAATTTGACTGGAAATAAAAAAATGTTTAGCCCTCTGGCTCAGTTTTTGTCGTTTTCCAAGATTTCAATGGGTTTTAATAACGGATTTAATTTACAAAGAAAATAATGAATCTACAGCTCACGTCAAATATCATGTAAGATTAAAATCTTATAAATTTAATCTTTAAAAGCAAAAATTTTAATTTTAATGTAGTGTAGGTAGTAGTAAGAGTGGATTAATGTGTGATATCAATCTGTCAAATTAGAAAATTTAGAAATTGTTGGCAACTCCATCCTGGTGTCTGGTTAGGAAATACATCTAATTATATCAATTATATTTCTGATACCATATTTATTTTTAAAATGAAATCATAAACCTCCATGAATGTTCAAAACGCGTAACTATCGTAACTGTTGAGAAGTTTAACCATTTATAAATTATACAGTTATAATTTAATTCTTGTAATTTTTATATAAAATTAGTATTGAAAATAAAGGATTTGCTTAAAACCATTTATTAGAAAAATCTAAAACATTAAAGTGTTCTTATTATGCAAATCTCCCCCTACCTCCCCCACCACCCTCATTGCCCCCTCCCCCCTCCACATCAATTTATCACTAATTTTTGAGGGGGGGGGGGAAGGCGACCCACCCCCGTTTTACCTCCGACCGCAGATGACGTCACAAAACGGGATTTGTGGCATAAAATTAGCATATACAAATTTCTTAATTTGTATATGCTAATTTTAGACAAATAAAGCATTTACTTTTTATGTAATATGTTAAAGTTTATAGAAGCTATCGATAATCTTTTCATAAAAAGTGTTGAAACCAATAGAAAAAACATTTTCAAAAAAAAATGTCAGAGTTTGGTGTGCAATTCAGTTAAAACAGATACCTTACATTAACCCAAACCCATTTTATACCTCCGACCCGCAAATGACGTTATATGTTAATAGCATATTCTTTAGTTGACTTGCACGCCATAAAGCGACATTTTATGCAAATCTTATTTTGAGAAGATTATCGTCAGCGGATTTCTAAATTAATGCTGCATTCCCCTATGATCAGCATACAAAAGTACAGTCTTTTTGCCGGACGGGAAAACGGATGAGGGTCGGACGGCATAGATGTAATCGCATGCCGCAAATCCCATTTTGTGACGTCATCTGCGGGTCGGAGGTAAAACGTGTGCGGGTCGCCTCCCCCCCCCCCCTATACTTGCTAATTCTGCATTCTAAAGCCAAGTGGTTTCCAACACCTGCCATGGGGAAAGGAATACAGCAAAAATATAGTATAAACTTTTATAAAAAATCAAAAATTTGCAAGAAAAAAGGGTTAATGAACAGAACGAACATGAATCATTATTGATGTTAAAATATCTCAACTTTTTGATTTTTTACTGGTTCCCTTGCTTGGAAAATTTGTCAAAATCATTTTATCTAATTCTTTAATTCTAGTAAATTACGCTGAAGCTGATTACACCCAGACTGATTACACCCAGACTGATTACACCCAGACTGATTACACCCAGACTGATTCGAGATTTAACTTAATTTCTTAATAAGACGTTAAGCTGTTTTACCAGATTATCCGATTCAACTTAAGATGATTTTAAAAAACCAAGGTTTTCTTGGATCACCTTTCGGCGGGGAATTATTTTCCAACAACTTATTTTTTATTTTATAAAAGTTATGGTGGTTTGTAAATTTGTTATTTTCTGCATGATAGATTTGGTCTTTTCTTGGGAGCAATTTAAAAACTGACATTGTCCTCTTTAACAGGAAAATGGTTTTTCCTTTAAACAAAGAATGTTTGGGAAACAAGGGTTATTTATGCATGATTACAGAAAAGGGTGTAAGGTGTTGGGTAAAAGCTATGAGAAATTGTAAATCAACTGTTTAATCTTAATCAACATCTTCTTGTAAAGTTACTTATACTTATAGAAGTACACATTAACAAATCAATATCGATAAATGTTATTCAGGATATTTCAAAATTTGATTAAAACAATTATGAAAAAAAATATCAATTTTCTTCAAAAATAAACTCATATATTTTGATAATTCACTGACATTGTTAATTTGGAATGAACCATTGAATAAATGTTAATGTAGAAAATTTTAACATATGGTTTAGAAAATTGTTAAATAACATAATTCACTTTGATCCCCCTGTTCAACCGTAACACATGTTTCCCCTAGCCAAGTCTCTACGCTACTGTCTTATTACGAGTTAAAGTCTCCGGATACAGAATTCCAGCGCATTCATCTCTCCACAAACAAAACTTTAAACTTTACATAATTATACACCTTGCTAGTAGCTCGCTTCCCTTTATATCTATCCAACCAAGGATAATTAGTAAGGGATAGTAAAAGCTTCTTCCTTTTAAGCTCACACTTAAAAATAGATGCGAAAATTTTAAAATGTTCAAGTTTAGGGCTAGAAAAAAGTCTTTGTGAATTAGTTAGGTAACATAAGTAGTTAAGTAGACCAATTCATGAAAATGATGCAAATGTTAATAGCAGAAAAATGTGTAGATTTGCTATACAATTTACGTAATGATGTGTGCACAAGCACAACTCATGGAGTAATAAAACAGATGGAGAGAGTATCAAGCCGGTCCAGTCCGCCGTATCACGTGACTGCAGTGCTTTCCAGATAAAAGATTTCTCGCATCAAACTCTAATTTTCTGACCCCTTTATCTTTGCAACCTAATGGTGCAAACCTTTGATATTTCTAACATTATTAATAAATCCAACCTTAAGTTTTTATTTAGCAAAATTAATATTTTGAAAGTCCTACTACGACATCAGGTTGCAAAGATACTTTGCAAATGTAAATTGTGGAAAATAAATTAAATAAAATCCTCAAGTTAAAAACAATATTAATCTTCCTTGTTGTTTTTAAGATTAATGCTGAAATGGTACCATCATAGAGAATAGAATATATAGAGTGGAATTTACTAGAAAAAAGTGTTAAACGGCCATTTTGTTGTACTGTTTCCATACTGCAGGTGTACTTCACATATTTATGCTATATAACCTGTTGGGCCCTGAAACATAATTTTATAGAAAATCCAAAATTATTGTTAAAAGAAAACCAAATAATGAAATAGGCTGGTTTCATAATTGACCAATGATCATTTCACATAGACTCTATGCCTTCCACTTTACAAACGATGATTATCCGTTATAACTATGAATCAAATGATGTTTTTATTCACCTAATTCATTATAAAGTTTATTTAACAGCTTTAAAAAATTCGAAATTGAAATGAATAGTCTAGGGATACTGTATTAATGTACTCTACCGCATATAATTTGTAAACATTTACATGATTTGTACACTTTGAACTCCCTTTCAGGCTGAAAGGGGCTGAAAAAATTCATACCGAGAGATTCTTTTAATTCCTATCTATTCTATTCTCTATGGGTACCATGCATTGCAATTAATAGTCTACAATAATCTCACAAGAAGAAGAAGAATAACTGGTGTACTGGCCGGTTTTCCCATTAATAGGCTGTATGTAAATTGTACAGGGTGTCCCAATAAACATGGGAATTCAGTGACGAATTCGATATCGTCTTTTCAAATAATTCTTTGATTTAGTATAGTGATACCTAATGAGAAAGCTGTAATCTGTAAGAGTTTCGTCTGCTATGTTCACAATTTGTTTGTTTATGTTTTAACTGCATACGGTTGTACTTAGTAAAACAATAAAATTGCAGTATACAAACAGTAAACTTGTCCGTCTTCACTGTTCATCTTGCGGAGACATTATAGACACATCTTTACAGTCTTTTCATCTTCTTATAAAATAAACTAGCAGCCGTAATAATATTATGGCTTTTGAAATCAGGTCTTACAATGCTAATTCGTAACAAAGACGATATTGAATTCGTCACTGAATTCCCATGTTTTTTGGGACACCCTGTACAAGTTTTGTACTGTAAATATGTAATTGATGTTTTTGTCTAGGAAAAAGGCATTTGCGGTATGGAAGAAATATATTGAGCTTCAGGTTCAAAAAAAATATATTAAAAAATTTATCATAAAAGTTTGTTGGGACCACGTCGCATAAAACATTCTAGCGCTTCAGTTTTCTTAATTCTCTATTAAAATTAATTTATTTTTAAAACTTTTACCTATTAACCGAACTGATACTGCATGGCCTTTTCAAAATGGCTATATTTCTCTGGCTTTAAAATATCAATAATGCCAATATTCATTAAAGTTATATACAGTGTGGATCTCAACATTAATTGTAATTTTGAAAAAGTGGCCATATTAAACCAAAGTGATTAAATACTAAATTGGGCCAAACTCATATTATGATGACGACATTTCATGTCCCAAGTATTTAAAAATAATATATATATATATATAAATATATATATATATCTTAGAATTTGTATTTAACTTAATTAAATATAGATTAACGTAAATTAAGATTTCAGAAGTGAATTTTAGCCATTTCATACTGCACAATAAATAATTTCAGACAGCACAATAATGCCTGCATGTATAATCTGTAAAACAAGGATGCACGATTTGTGATATCTAAAATGAAGATCTTCGAAATACTTTTGTATTTTGACATATTTAAGAGTGGTTGAGAACTAGACATAGTTTTAAAGATATTAAGAGGGGTGTATTCAGGTTTTTTTCTTTTTAGGGGAATGGGGGAGGCCAAAACCCTCCAAAATGCATATATTTCACTGATCCAGGAGGGGGGTGTTTAAGAAATTTACAAACATATTTCGGAATGAAGCAGTTTTAAAGATAAATTCCTATAGAATTAAAAGTGCCAGGCAAAATCATTGAATTGATTAAGCGACTATACAGTATTTACATATAAACTACATACAAACTTACAAAAAAATTTAATTTTATTATGAAAATTTTGCAGTTCTATCTGAAGACGACATTTACATGGGTCTTTACTCTATTTTTTCTAGTCTTTACTTTCCAAAAGAAATCTTTTCATGCAATTATTTCCAAACCAAATAAAAACCTTATAGCCCAACCTGTCGGCGTTGCCTTAGTCTGTTTCACTTTAGTATCTATTCACTGTGCTATTAAACAAATTGCTATGATTTTGCATAGTGTTTCACAGGGATACCAACAGACAAACTAAAGAAATTCGCAGTAAATTCTAATTTTCTTACCTCTACATCAATACAACCTGATTGTGTAAGCCTTTGATATTTCAAAAATTAGGTTACAAAGATATTAATGAGTTAGCAAAAATCTAGATTGTGGCGAGTAATCAGATCTTTAAAAAATGTTTGTGACGGTAAAATCTGTTCTTTCAGTTTTCGTAATTTTTTTCTCGTCTTTCTTTGGCAGGGGGGGGGGGTGTCTAGACCTCAAGGGTCGTATATTAGGGTGTCCTGCGAAGCATGACAGTAGCAAGTCGACCTAATGTCGTCTTTGATCTTTGAAATAATTTACGACATTTTTTTAAACCAAATTTTAAAAGTAAAATTCCAGAGTTAATATTCGCTAAACAAAATGTGGTCTGCAGTCTTTTTTGTGCTTTCAATATTACCGGATCGAGATATGATTAATTTGTCCAGATTTTGACAATTTAGGTTTTATTTTAAAAAATTTAAATCTAAACGAAATTCTCAATATCTTTGGTAGTTGACAGCACAAAAAAGACTGACCAAATTGTGGTAATTGAATAAAAATATCATTCGCGTGAAAGAAGGTCGACGACTGAATGTCTCAAATAAATCCAGAGATGAAAGACGACTTTCAAATCGTCTTGCTACTGTCATGTTTCATGGGACACCTTATACATCACATTTTCTTAAATAAGCTTGAAAAAGAAGATGGCAAGGTGGAAACTGTACGTTTATTATGCTTTTCGTAAGGCGACTGTCTTCAAGTGACCAACCATTAAACAAAGCACCTCATTTATCACGGTATCTTGTCTTGTCTTGTCTGAGCAATAATAGATAAGATTCGTCTTTTCCCCTAGTTTATAAAGTGCTGAATACTGTACATCACGTTTTTCCATTGTTTATAAAGTGCTGAATTATTCCCATCACGGTTTTCAATAGTTTATGAAGTGCTGAATTATGTACATCACGTTTTTCCGGAGTTTATAAAGTGCTGAATTATGTACATCACTTTTTTCCATAGTTTATTAAGTGCTGAATTATGTACATCACGCTTTTATCTAGTTTATAAAGTGCTGAATTATGTACATCACGTTTTTCCCGTTGTGAATTATGTACATCATGTTTTTCCATAGTTTATTAAGTGCTGAATTATGTACATCACGCTTTTATCTAGTTTATAAAGTGCTGAATTATGTACATCACGTTTTTCCCGTTGTTTATAAAGTGCTCAATTATGTACATCACGTTTTTCCATTGTTTATAAAATACTGAATTCTGTACACGAAGTTTTTCCATAGTTTAATAAATGACTGAATTCTGTATATCACGTTTTTCCCGAGTTTATAAAATACTGCATTCTGTACATGACGTTTTTCCCTAGTTTATAAAATACTGCGATCTGTACCTACCATTTTTGTCTCTGCTACGTAAAATCAGCAAGTCAAGTTTAGACAGAAACCACTTTAAGAAAAACGAAAAAGGTTAATCGAAGAATGCGGTTTTTTTCATTTTTGCTCCTTAATTAAAAATTGAATGCCACTTAAAACTACTTCTGAGGTCTAAGAACAAGTATAAAATAAACATGCGGCTTCATGCCCTCAAGACATTAGTTTTCAATAAGAAATAACTCAATCTTGTTTCTGAGTTCTTCTTTTATCTATTAGATATTGATAGATTTAACAATTCCATCATATGGGTTCCATATATTAAAACATTTTTTATTCGAAACCAGAATCAAAAAAATAATATGTAATTCATTTATTTTTTCTTTCTTTTTATTTCAGAGCAAAATTAATAAATTTTTATATTAGATATTATCTCAATAAACTTTACAATATACATTTAAACATATTTTTGTACAATAAATAGATAATTTTGAGATCTTCTTTGTAACGATTAATCCCATTTTTATAATTGCATCGTAATCAGAAGGTATGCCACGTGAAGATCAGAAGGAAAAATGGCCGATTTCGACAACTTTGCTGATTTCGACCATGTTAGGAATCAGCTAAATTCGGCCATGACAGTTAAACCAGCTGTTTTCGGTCATGACAGTCAAGCCAACTAATTTTGGCCAAAGGACAGTGATCAGCTGATTTCGGCAATGACAGTGATCAGCTGGATTCAGCCATAACAGGGATCAGCTGATTTCGGCAATGACAGTGATCAGTTGACTTCAGCGATGACGGTGATTAGCGAATTTCGGCCATGACGGTGATTAGCGGATTTCGACCATGTCAGGGATCAGCTGATTTTGGCCATAATATTTAATGTATTTAAATCAGCTGTTTTTATCATGGTTATTATAATGCTTAGTACGAATGTAAAAATGTAAGTATATGTTAACCCAAACGACAATTTAAAATAAAAAATGAAAAGATATCATGCATGAGAAATAAACTTCGTAATACAGTTAAACAGTTGAAAATGTACCATTAATATAAGAAAAATGTCTATTATTTTTATAACGAGCCAGCAACATTCACAAAGCTTGAGAAGCAAATATAAATATAAATTACATAAATTCTTCTAATTTTTAAACATCAATATGCGATACATTTTTTAAAGATTGAAAAGCTCTTTTTTAGGCACTTGATAAGCATTTTTAGTTGCTAGTGGTAAAAGTTATAACACATGATTACATTTTTAAGATTTTAGAAATAAAACAAAATCAGTTTAAAATGAATACTTCAGTAGTGTAAAGCTATATATATATTTAAGGTTGCATGTATGCGTGGACAGGGCCTTTAAGATCACATATCTTTCATAATTTTAAATTCCATTAAGGTTTTAAAGGTTTCGAAATGACGAAAAAAATGAAGTATTAATTTTAAATCGTTTTGTTCATTTATTTTGATCTTCTCTTGCATTTTAAACTCCTGTTCCAAATATCTGAAAAAGTACACTGTACTGTAAAACGCCTTCGGGTTGCAAAGATTAAGGATTTAAAATCAGAGTTTGTGGTTAAATCTCAGTTCCTTTGCAAAATACTTGAAAAATGTGTAAAAAAAAACATTATAAAACTTGAATTTAAAATTGCACAAATCCTAATGCTTTACTAGAAAGTGTAGACAATTTGCAAATCATATATGTACAGGGTGTCCTACTTAACATGACAGTATGCAGGACGACTTGAATGTCGTCTTGATTTTTGATATAATTTGCTGCGTTTATTTGTCAACCTAATTTTAGAAGTAAATTTCTATAGATAATAATCACAAAATTTCCCTTGTTCTGCCATTTCCAAAATGTGGTCTGCCTTTTTTGTGCTTTCAATATTGCCCGAGATATGAAGAATTTCGTTCAGATTTCGACAATTTTGCTTTTATTTAACAAAATTGAAATCTGAACCAAACTCTTTATATCTCCGGTAATATTGAAATCACAAAAAACGCAGACCACATTTTGGAAATGGAAAAGGGCTAGGAGAATTATGTGATAATTGTTTCAAGAATCATACATGTTAAAGTAGATAGAAGACTAAATGTCACAAATAAATTCAAATACCAAAGACGACTTTCAAGTCGTCTTGCTATTGTCATGTTTCGTGGGACACCCTGTATTTGCGCATTTATCTAAAAATGCTCCGATTTGTGCACTTCATTGATGACAAGCACAAAAGTGTCCACACTTTCCCGCAGAAGCTCAGATGCAAATGCGCGCCTTTTCTGGGCAAATTTGATAGAAAATTGCACAGATTTGCACACTCTACTGAGAAGTACATTGCAAATTCATTGTTTATTTTATTCCATGACTTCTGTTTACTTGGTTAAAGAACATACTTTAAACACATTACACAACCCAGATATATTTAGAAATTTATTTTATTCAAAATCAGATCTTGCTGCTTTTTTAAAGATCTTGAGACCGAATTTAAAGAATTTAATTAAGCAATGCTTAAATCTTGAAACACTGAATACAAATTTAAGTGGAACCAACCATGTTTGAGCCGCGTCTAAATGCTAGAGTTTTTCTAACATTGGATGTCCCAAAAAATGCTTTAATGTAATATTTTCAAATCTATCTATCTATTTTATCTGACGTTGAAACGAATTTGCTTCAAAAAGATCGACTGCGCCTGCAGGCACCTTTCTAAAAAACTTAAATTTTGTATGCATTGTTTTTGTATACTTTTTTATATACTTTAATTGTTTCCGTAATTCCAATGTTTATTGAGATTTGCACAGTATACGCAACAAATCAGATCTTTGAAAAATGTAAAATTTTGATTAAACGAAATTGGGTTTAACCCAGGTTATCTCCTCGGGGATCGATTAAAAGGGTCTTTCATTGGTTAAACCGCTTTTGAATGCATTTCGTTTAAGGAGAATTTGTGTTAAACTCATTAAGTCTGTTCAAAAGTTTCCACTGCTTTCGGCAATATTGCTTTAAAGTTTAACCGGTGTTTATCATCGCTGACAAAATAATTTGAGCTTATAATCCTCCACTAAGTTTGCACTTGGATACAAATAGTATATGAATTGAGTATCCATGGAATTATCAATATCAACTATTAATATCCATCACTATAAGATTGTATCCAATAAATATCACTGTAGCATCGTATCAAAAATAATGTCATCACAAATATTTCAACAATATTTTTCCATGCTTATATTGCTTGTTTATATACTTTATAGCTGTGATGTCAGTAAATTTCTTTTAGTCACTCTGTTAATGAAATTTTGTGAACGGATGAAAGTGTTTTTGTCCAATGTCCGCCTGTCGCCGAGTTTATTTTAATTATTTTTGAGAACCCAGAATATCTCTGACAATTCTTCCTCCATCACTGGCTTTGTGAGGAATAATTTTATCAAGATATTCCTGCGCTCTTCTTTCCTTCTCCACCCGGCCATTTGTCTCACTGTACGCGTGACCGTTAGTCTCACTGTCCACGTGACCGTTAGTATCGCTGTGCACGTGACCATTAGTCTCATGGTGTACACGCACGTGCCCGTTTTGTTCCGGATAAATGTTGTTTATTCCTGAAAACCCGTTTCCGTTGACCAAACCGTTGTTTGGTTTTGATGGATTGGTTTGTATAGTTGGAGGACTAGGAGTTCTACTACTCTTACCTAGTTCAGCTTCAACCTACAGATTAATTAGCGTTAAGAGTCGAAAAATTTTAATAAAGAGAGTGACCGACTAGATATGGTAGTTGAGCTAAGAGTATGGTAAGTACACCTGTCAGACGTGTTTACTGTGTAAAGTTTATAACTGCTGATTAAGCGCGGAAATTGGATCTTTGAAATTCTCCCGGATTATCCATTTTAAAAAATCGGTTTTTTAAAATTAGTTAATCTACGATGAAAAATGTAACCAAAGTTTTACAATACTGCGCTGTCAGCTCAACTAACCGGTCACTCTTTTTAAACAATGAAATCAATGTCCGTTCTTAAAAGCAGTTCTTTAGCCTCTACATTAGGGTCTTTTTCATAAATTTCAATCTTTACTAAATAAATAAAAAGCTCTCTGGTTTGCCCGCTTGTTTACTGACCTGTGCCCGCATAAGCTCAAGTTGATCAGTTTCCTTTCTTGTTCTTTGATTTCTCCTTCTTTGCCAGAATCCACCTCTGTGAGGTAAAGCATATCTAAATAGAAATAAAAAAGTTAAAAAAAATTATTATTGGTTTGAAATAAAAAGGTTCAGTACCAAGATTTAAAAAGACGACAATCTGATTTAAAAAGACGACAATCTGATTTAAAAAGACGACAATCTGATAATTCAAAATCAAAGACGATCAATGTCGTCTCATAAAGTCTACAGTCTACATTTGGATATTAATTGGAAGTGAAACCACCTTAAACAACATTGATTTACTTCCACCTTAGTTATACACACATTGGTTTACCTTAATATATACCAGAATCACGGATTCTTTGATTCAATGTATGTATTCGACTTGATATAATTCTTCATGTCCTCCTTCACCCCCTCCCCCTCCCCAACACCTTAGTTCTACACACATTGGTTTACCTTAATCTCTGCCAAAACCATGGATTCTCTGACTCAATGTAAGTATTCATCCTAATATACTTCTTTAAATCCTCCTCCATATCCTCTTCAGCAGGCAGCTCACCACGCACTATTATCACAACTCTCTAAAAAAAATTGCATTTGTGCTTTTTTTAGTCCAAAATGAAGGACCATTTTTTTGGATTTAACACAAATAAGATTGTTTTGATATGTTTTGGTGACAGCATTTTTTATTTCAATTTTTTTAAAAATTTTTCTCTTGAATTTTTGTTTCTATACTTTCTAAAGAGGAATTGAGTTTTCCAACATTGTGTTGCAAAGATATAAGGATTAGAAAATCAGAGTTTGGGACAAAGACTCATTGACTTCACTAAGTAAAACTATAAGTAAAACAGCTTTTTTAATCTCGAATGTAAATGTAAATGCAAGATAAATATAACAAATTCTCTCCTTTTATTTCCACATTCCAAGAGAAAAAGTGAAATTAAATTTTATAAAATATAATTTTTCATAAAAAGTCCTTAATTTGATAAGCAAAGTTTTAATGCATAATAATGCATAATCAATTAAGTTGGTTATGGCCCATTGTAACAATATCCAATATTTTATATTTAATCTATTTATATCGTCAGTTAACCATTGTTAAATAGTTTTAGTCGACTGTTGAACTTTTTTATTTCTTAACAAGAACTCCATAATCAAATGAATTTATCAACAAATTTATATAATCGCCGTTTCTTAACAAAAACAATTAACCCTTTTCCATTTTTATCTTGTTAGTAAAAGATCAGAGGCTGGAACTTTTGAATAAATTTTTAATTTCTTTCTAAAGCACTAATCCGATCCACTAGGGATTTATATATAGTTTCAAAATTTCCTATGTCAGGATACAATCTGCTAAGGGAGGTCGAATTTGTAAGAATTTTCTTTGAGATTTTTTTTTTCTTCTGTGAAATCAATTTATAGTAGGACTAATTTGAATTTCAAACATTTTTTTTAATCCACTAGAAAAAAAAGAAACTTCAGAACACATGCGCCGAAGATCCGCTCAAGCCGTTGATAAACAGTACGTTTTGAGTTTTTCGATATTTAAAAATTTGTTGAGTTCAGAGTCAGGTGCAAAAACAGGTTATTTTTGGACGGATCTTTTTGATACCAAAAAAAAATTCGCTTGCATCAGTCACGTTGATCAAATTCGCTTTCATTAGTCACGTTGATCAAATTCGCTTGCATTAGTCACGTTGATCATTAAATTTAATCTTATAAAACCGGATTTCGACCGCGAAATTTTATCTTGAGAGAAAACGTTTTATTATATCTAATATAAATGATATTTTGGATGAAGCAATAAGAATTTGCAAACCCGACCTCCCTTAATGTTTCTTTGTGAATATTTACCTGTGTTTTGTCCTGCAAGGCCTGCGCATGCGCTGCTCTAAACTCTAGTTTGCTCCACATGGACTGGATAAAGTCCTTGCTAAGGACTATCAAAGTCCTTCTACTGGACTGTACACTGTTTATAATATTCTCCGGGATGGGTTGACCGACAAGCCAGTCCTTCTGATGGGTCAAACACTTATACCTGAACATAAAACAACAATGAAGTTTGGGGTTGGCATTTTGAACCTTTCCAGTTTGCTAAACAGTGACATGAAAAGCAAATAAAATGCTAAATTTGAGGTTAGATTGAACTTTTACACGTTTTCAACACCAGCTCCTTTATTATAAAGAATTATTAGCATTAAGAGGAAAAATAAAGAACATCTAATATACTTGGGCATTAAATCAAGTCTAAATGAGCTACGAGGTCTAAAAGTCGCACTATAAATTTCGCATAATGGAATAAAGCCTTTGCCACAAACTCAAATTTTCTAATCCCTATATCTTTTCAACCCAATGTCGTAAAACTTGGATATTACAGACTATGAATCCTGGTAGATAAAATAATCTAAGTTTGAAATATCAAAGGTTTACATCTTTAGTTGGCAAAGATATAGAGAAATTTTGACTTAGTATCAAAGAATCAATTACTTTGACCTTTTCCGTTTATGTCTAGAGTGAACAAACACAGTACAGAGACAAGAAATCTGAAGATAACATTGTCAATGCTACAACTAAATCTGAAGATAACATTGTCAATGCTAGAACTAAATCTGAAGATAACATTGTCAATGCTAGAACTAAATCTGAAGATAACATTGTCAATGCTACAACTAAATCTGAATTTCCATGGCTTTTTTTGTGCAGACCTTCATTCATACATTTTAGTGGGAGCCTCGGAGGATAATATGCAAATGCTTGAGATTTCATCAACAACAAAAAACCATCTTTTTTGGGGAAATCATTATTAACCCAAATTGTAAAAATCTTAAAATATTATTTTCTATTTTTAACGCAAAAAAAGTTATGATTCCCTATTAATGGCCCCGCTACATCAATGTTACGATGATAAGAAATTTTAAAGTTTTCTTGTTAAAACTTTAGTAACCAGCCATCCAAAACCGTGCCCTTTCATAACTACAAGAGTTTAGTGCTTTACTGCAACAGATAAAAAAAAATTAGAAAATGAGTTTTATATATCTATATATATTCTGCAGCTAAGAGTTTTATATATCTATATAGTCTGCAGCTAAGAGTTTTTAAATGTCTTGAGATTATTTAATGCAAATCCGAATCCTGAACCATCCTGTAAATAAATGAATCCGAATTTATCTGTGAAATTAAATTTTTTACTTGATCTGAGGTACCTGAGCTGAAAACTTTAGAATGGGATATCCTTAATCCCGATCGGTTAATTAATCTGGAGATTAACAAAAAGAGGACAACAAGCGTTATTTAATCTCGAGATTTAAAAAAAGAGTGGATCAAACATTAATCCCGATATCCACCATTCAAAAGTTCCCAGCTCTGAGGGTAGGTATAATTTCTCATTAGTTTACATTTTTTCGTTTTTGACTAAAAATTGTTAATATGTTCAAGGTTGTATGTAATATATTTAATTTAGATATTTGTAATTGTTATTTTAAATATTTGTAATATTTAATTTAAATATTTTGATATTTAATGTACAAAATATAATAGAACAAAGAAAATGTAAATATATTTATATATATAATATATATTAAAAGAAATTTTTAATGTTTTATTTGGAGAAAGCCATGGGACACAAAGAACTTTGTTTTAATATACAGTTTCAGTAGAAGTAAATATTTCCATTTACTCTTAGCGCCGATTGAAGCATTCATAACTCTTATTGGATAATGAGATAAATAGAAAGATAGATGTTACCGCCATACTATTTCTATTGGTTCAGAATAGACAAAAAACACATGACTGAACCCTGATTGGATCAGGCGCTAATGGAATCAGCATACAGGAGTGATGTATATTCTAAATAACGTATAAACTGTACTTAATGCGCCTTTAATTTACAGGAAGAGAAAAGAAAATCTTATCTTAAATATTTTAAAGTTGCATATTGGAATTTATGTATGTCATTTAGCATAGTGTCGTTAAGCTAGAAGGAGAAAGTCAAACTGATTTTAAATTACTGGTACGACTTTGTGACCTCGTAGATCCTCCTCTAGTTTTGATTTCACATTTTTTTGGACGAACTTTTCCTGTTACACATTTTTCTTCTATATTCAGATGAGTTGTGGTTCAAAACATATAAGATTTACACCCAATAGTTGTGTTAGCTGGCGTGGTTCAGCTAACTCATGAGTTATGACATATGGCATTTATCTAATGTAAATTTTTGAAAGTTAAATGGATATGAATTCATTGGTTAAAAGATAAAAACCGGGTAAAATTTAAAGTTTTTACATTTTTACACGATATATTTGGAATATTTTTAAATTCCAAAAAATTTTAACCTTTTGAAATTACAAAGTTCTAATAATTGATTGGCCTTTGAAAATCTAATTGGTAAATTGCACATTCATTTTAACCTAAATACTATATAGTTAAGAGAATTTGCTATTCAAGTTCCAGCCCAGTCTTTCTATAAGTAGGATAAAACGTGAGAAAAAAAGTCCTGAAATAAAGCGATAAAAGTAAAAGTATAAAAAAATAATTATGACATTTTATTGCCCCCCCCCTAAAGCAGTAATAAAAGATTTTTTTAAAAAGATAGCTAGATATTTTATTGAAATTTAAGTTTGTGCAAGAAAATAAATATATTTTCCAAATGTGGAAAACTATTTTATTAAATTATTTCGTAAATAATAAGCACTGTTAAGGAAAAATGAAAATATTTTTTTAATGATGCAAAAATATATCAAAAATATTTTTGCTAATATTTACCGAAATGACAAAAATAAATAAGCAAATAAGTTTATATCTTATTTTTAAAATTTCAAATCAAACTTTACAGGACATTATAATAATTATATAATATATATAATTATAATATCGGACATTATAATATCGCCATTTTAATTGACTTTTGATAATTATGATTACAGTCCACACTTCACGATATACCTACTGGGTGTCTCTCAATAATGTTTTTTCACCAAAAAAATGCTTAAAAACCTGAATACCTGTAAGAAAAATAAAAACTGAAATACTTGAATGAAAAATAAAAACTTAAATACCATTATGAAAACTAAAAACTTAAATACCTGTATGAAAAATAAAAACTTAAAAACCTGTATGAAAACTAAAAAATTTAATACCTGTATGAAAAATAAAAACTTAAATACCTGTATGAAAAATAAAAACTTAAATACCTGTATGAAAACTAAAAACTTAAATACCTGTATGAAAAATAAAAAATTAAATACCTGTATGAAAAATAAAAAATTAAATACCTGTATGAAAAATCATCTGGAGATTCTAATCCCGGCAACAAAACCTAAAGTTGCATTTTATAAAAAATTAAGAAAAAAAAAAATAAAGAGGCAGAACCCCTTATTTTAAAAAAAATATATATTAAGAGCACGAACAAAATTTATTTTTTTAAATTCAGAAAAATAAGATAAAAATTTTTAAAATTTTCGTAATGCAGTGCGCCTGTGGGCCCTTTGCTTCCGAAACCACCATTTTTAATTACTAATATACCAAAGACTGAGCCTTCAGTTTTACTAAATTCAATGCGTTAAATAATAAAATATATCCTAAGGCAGATATTTATTTCTTTTTTAGGTTTATTATAACGTTTTCTTAATGATGTAGATTTTATTCTACTGATGATTTAGAAAATTTACGCTTGATAAAATCAGAAAATAAGGCTAAGGGAAATTTACAAATTATTGGAAATTCCGAAATAGACGCATTTTTAATGTAAAACGTTTTGCATCTGTTTTATTGATTACATAGAAATAACTAGTCTTAAAACTCTGTCCGGATTAAAATTTAAACTTTTGAAATATATTTTAACTCTAAACTTAATAACCTTAATTCCTTAATCCTAATAGATTTGTTAAAGAAAAGTAGTTTTGAGGTTAGATAATTGCTCAATTTCAAACACACAATATCAATCCTTTATAATCTAAAATAACAGAAAACGTCGTCAATTTTTTACCTAAACCCCCCCCCCCCTCCCCCGAAATAAATGAACGATATCAGTCTAATCTTTATAATTTGAAATCCCAGCTTAAAATTGCACTTTTGCTCCATTCTAGCATTAACATAAATAGATTGGGCACAAGAACAGGTTTTAGAACGTAGAGTTCAGATAAATAGAGACTTCTACCCTCCCCCCCCCCCTTCTCTCCACTTCCCCTCCCTTCATTTGGGCACAAAGAAATTGTCCAAAATGATTTTTTCACATTTAAAACATCAAATAATTTGTCACTTTTCGAAATATATTGAAAACTAAAATACCTATATTCAAATTATTAATAAACATTAACCCCCCTTCCCTTCCCCTTTCTAACAAAAGCTAGTTCACGAAAAGAGCAGTGTGCATTTGGACCCCAACCCCCAACAAAAGAGCTTTTCATCTCTGTTTGGTTATTATTGTTGATTGTTTAATGATGTATAATTTTATAAATGCCTGATTAACAAAGTCTGTGTCATGATGAGAATAAGAGATAAATGCATCATAAGGCTTATCACTGTCAATAATCTCGTCTGTGAACAGAAATCTGAAATAAGAATGCATCAGAGATGAATGCATCACAACCTGCATCATGTCCTAAAGGGACTGTCGACGAAATGTTAAGGGATCCAACTACTAAAGAATTGCACGCACGATGTACAACAGCCTTCTTTATAACTTATCTGAACATGAAACATTGAGGAAGGATTGTCTATCTTAAAAAGTGTTAAATTTTATCAATTCCTGTCGTCTCTGCTGCATAAATCTGGAAGTTGGACTAGTTTGAGAGAAACTGCAATACACTATCATTTTTCAGATAGAAAACATTTTCAAAATTTTTGCTCATTTTAAAGGGCACAGTTGGAATCGGACGCGGCACAATTTAAATAGAGGATTTCAGTATTGAAAACAAAAACTAATTTTTTGTATTTTAGATATCTTTTATCAAAAAAAGATAAATAAATAATTTAATTTGGACATTTTACAAACATTAGAATTCAGGTTAGGCAGGCTATAGGCTGTACATTTAGGATGGAACAATTGGAAAAATGTTCTTTTTGGAAAAATGTTCTATTTGGAAAATGTTCAATTTGGAAAAATGTTTAATTTGGATTAATGTTCAATTTGTAAAAATGTGTAATTTGGAAAAATGTTTAATTTGGAAAAATATCTCAATTTGGAAAATCGTAGTTTGCAAAAATGTTGGGACAATTTGATGTATCTGAAAAGTTTGGAACATTGTGAAGCTTTACCTGGACCAGGACTTGGAGTAGATCCAGATGAGAATGGTCTCTCTATAGCAGGTGTAGAAGAACAGAAGAATGATCGCCGAGATCAGGAAAAATATGACAATAATGATGATCGCAATGATCTCTGGTGGAGGAAGATAGAGACAGAAATCACTGATCTTAGACTCAGCCAGAGGGGTGATGTTGTCAGGGCAAGCTAGGATAACGTCGGACTTATCAAGGATAAATGAGCCTCGGTCCCGCAAAAAATGATAAAGATCCTGGGAATCACAACTGCATAAATACGGATTTTTCCCCAGTTTTAATTCCAGTTTAGTCTGGTTGATCAGAGAATCAAAATAGTTCAGATCGGATTTGAAAAAACTTTCAATTTGGTTTTCATCAATGTGAAGAGCCTTGAGGTTAGGGGGCAAAGAGCTCTGATGAAATTCATTGATGAGGTTTCCGGTCAGATAGAGATACTCAATCTCCATGAAGTTGGAGTCCTTCTGGTCGAAGTAGTGCTGCACAGCCTCGGTCAGGTTTGAAATCAGATTATGTTCAAGATGGATCTCAAGTTTTGAATCCTTGAAATCCTTGAACAATGGCAGAAAATCCGGGAACTTATTCATTTTTTGCCGCGTACAGTTCACAAGCACTCGGGACAGAAATCTATTCCATGAACAGCCACATCTGTTGGGACATTTGCTGCTTATTAAATCAGAAGGAAAATGGCAGTTTAGATCCACGTAATCAACTGATTGCAGAGATTTTCCAATGAGATCAGGATGAGATTTGGGTCCACAATTCACATTTTGGGACGGAACAAGCGTGAAAGCTTTGTCATAAACTGTATCCAGAGTTCCTTCAAATTTTTTCTTCAAGTCTATTATAAAACAGTCACAAATAAAAGGGTTGCCAGATATGTTCAAATCAAAGGATTCAGTTTTATTTTTAAAAGAGAGCTCAGCTCTGCTATCTGGTGTTAATGGAACTCGTTCAATTTGATTATACGACAGATCAAACAATATCTTTTTACTTTTCACAAAGTTAAAATCTATCATATGAAGCACTCTGAAACTATTGTAGCTTAGGTCTAATTTTTCCAACTTTAAACAATTTGCCACAATATTTTCTTCGATTGTTGAGAACGAGTTTTTTGAGAGATTGATTGACACTAGTTCTTGGAAAACCTGCGAGGACAGAAATGAATTCCCGTCGCCAGCATTGTAAACCAAGCTATTGCTTGATAAATCAAGATGCTTCAACTTCTTCAAGAACACAAAAGCATCTCGGTCAATTTTGCTGATCAGGTTATCTTGAAGCTCCAGGCTTTCAAGAAAGTCCAGATCTTTGAATATCATGTCAGAAATTTTGGTGATGCGGTTTTTAAGAAGCCTTAGGGTTGTCAAACTTCGCAGGCCATCAAAAACACCTGATGTGAGGTTTCGAATAAGGTTTCCAGAGAAATCAATCTTTTCTATGCTTGAAGAATCTCTAAAAAGTCCAACTGGTAAATCCTCCAAATAAGATGATTGTATTGTTACATTCTTGAGGTTGGTAGCGCCTTTAAAGATGTTTGAGGGAATGGTGTTGGAAGGAACATGGAGGATTTTAATGGACTCTATACTAGGGTTTTGAAACAAGGTTGAGGGTAGATCTATCTTTTTTACTTTATCTGCACATTCAGCTGCCCCACCTCCACAAAATTCTCCGTTTATGATAAAAACAACATCTTTTAACTTAGTATTTTTGGAAAATATGTTTTCTGGTAAACTTTGATACATATTGAACCCCATATCAATACTGGTAAGATTTTTCAGTGGGTCAAATATGCCAGTAGGTAGGCTGGTCAGCTTGTTGGCTTTAATAAAAAGCAATTCCAAACTGTTCAGATTTCGAAAAATGTTGGGTTTCAGCTCAGATAGTAGGTTTGAATGTAGATTAAGAGATGTAAGATTTGTTTGACTTAAAAACAAATCTTCGTCAAGTTCCGCTAAATCACAGTCTGCCAAGTTCACTGTTATTAGACTAGTAAGGTTTTGGAACGTTCCAGAGTGTAGATTCATTCCTTTGTTCCCACTCAAATCCAGGAATTTCAAGTTATCCATCCCTGTAAAGAACTCACTATTGACCGGTGTTCCCAAGAGACTGCCCGAAAGATCAAGCTGTATCAGCTCGGTCAAATTCTTAAAATGGAAAGGTAGCAGCTGCCGGTCATAGCTCTTCCCATTCCGGAACTGGAAGGCCAACACTCCTTTAGCACCCATTTGATTGAATATCAAATCCTAAATTAATAAAATGATAATAATAATATTGATAATGATCATGATCATGATAAACTAATGTAATAATAACACCTATAATGATAATGAAACAATTATTATAAAATAATAATATTGATATTGATATTCATATTGATGATAATGATAATGATAATATTAATACCTGAAAACTATCCTCAGGAACAGGACAGTTTACAATCTTCAAATGTTTCAATATGCCCAGGTCTAATCCTTGAAGGTATTCTACCATCTCTATATATGTGGTTGCTGGATTGCAAGTGACAGACGCCTGTCTTCCAACATCTAGTGCTATAGAGAACTTGGACTCTATATAGGGACAATGGATCTCATAATCAGCTCGCTGGTCGAAATCACAGAAACAACTTCCAACCTTATTGTTTAGAGGTAAATTCTTTCATTAACACTTCAAAACTTTCTGTAATTGAAATAAAAAATACAACTTTTTCAATGAGGGAAAACGGTATACACATTTAAAACAAAGATAAGGGGGTTCCTGCAGCACATATTTATAAATGTAAACAAAGATAAGGGGGTTCCTGCAGTATTTATAAATGTAAACAAAGATAAGGGGGTTCCTGCAGTACACATTTAATGTAAACAAATATAAGGGGGTTCCTTAGCACATTCTTATAAATGTAAACAAAGATAAGGGGGTTCCTGTGCTACATATTTAATGTAAACAAAGATAAGGGGGTTCCGGCAGTACACATTAAATGTAAGCAAATTGAAATATCTAGTATAGTTCCTGATGTAGAATTAGGCAATAGTTTAAAAAAAATGAGAGACATTTTTGTGTGTTAAAATTAAGAAAAAAATTTTAAAATAAACATTTAGTTTTCACCCCAACCTTGTTGTCCGAACACGTAAATCCTTTGACAGCGTAGGGTAGAAGCAAAAGTAGAAGAAATAGCATCGCTGACATCTTCGTCTGTTTGTTATCAGACATTTCACCAATTTTAATCCACTGTGATGTGACTTTAAGACATTTTTATCTCACTGTGATGTATTATCACGATTGATTTTTCTACACATCACTTAAAGTTTAACTTGTCACATATTCACGAAGAGTCTGTTTGATGAATGAGTTGATTATCCGGTTTTATATCCGTGCATTGCACTAGCACACGCGTCAAAGAAGTTAGTAGGAAGATATGGACTCCACTGGAGACTGGCGGAGGGATGTTATTTTCACCGGAGGGGTTTGAGAAATTACAATTATTGAATTGAAACTTTACACAGTGTGATTTACATTCCACCGGAGGGATTCAGATAGTCTCCCTAGGGCTCTAAAATCCCACTGGAGGGATTTAGATATCTTCCCAGCAGGATTATAATTCCACTGGAGGGATTTTGTATCCATCTAGAGGGTTTACAATTCCACTGGAGGGATTCAGATATCCAATCATGGGGGTTATAATCCCACTGGAGGGATTCAGATATCTATCTATGCAGTTTATAATCACACTGGAGGGATTAAGATATCCATCTAGGGGGCTTCATAATCCCACTGGAGGGATTCAGATATCCATGCATGCGGTTTCACTGGAGGGATTCAGATATCTTCCCAGAAGGTTTATTATTCCACTGGAGGGATTCAGATATCCAACCATGGGGATTAAAATCCCAATGGAGGGGTTCAGATATCCATCTAGGGGGGGTTCACAATCCCACTGGAGGGATTCAGATATCCATCTAAGGGGGTTGATAATCCCACAGGAGGGATTAAGATATCAACTTCATGTGGTTTATAATCCCACTGGAGGGATTCAGATATCCATCTAGGGGGCTTCATAATCCCACTGGAGGGATTCAGATATCCTTCCAAGGGGTTTATAATTCCACTGGAGGGATTCAGTTATCCTTCCTAGGGGTTTATAATTCCACTGGAGGGATTCAGTTATCCTTCCTAGGGGTTTATAATTCCACTGGAGGGTTTCAGTTATCCTTTCAAGGGGTTTATAATTCCACTGGAGGGATTCAGATATCCTTCCCGGGAGGTTATAATTTCACTGGAGGGATTCAGTTATCCTTCCCAGGGGTTTATAATTCCTCTGGAGGGATTCAGATATCCTTCCCAGGAGGTTATAATTCCACTAGAGGGATTCACTTATCCTTCCTAGGGGTTTATAACTCCATTGGAGGGATTCAGATATCCTTCCTGGGGGTTTATAATTCCACTGGAATGATTCAGTTATCCATCCAAGGGGTTTATAATTCCACTGGAGGGATTCAGTTATCCTTCCAAGGGGTTTATAATTCCACTGGAGGGATTCAGATATCCTTCCTGGGGGTTTATAATTCCACTGGAGGGATTCAGATATCCTTCCTGGGGGTTTATAATTCCACTGGAGGGATTTAGTTATCCTTCCAAGGGGTTTATAATTCCACTGGAGGGATTCAGATATCCATCCATGAAGTTTTTAATCCCACTGGAAGGATTTAGATGTCTTCCCAAAAGGTTTATGATTCCACTGGAGGGATTCAGATATCCATCCATTCGTTTTATAATCCTACTGGAGGGATTCAGATATCCATCTAGGAGGGGTTCAAAATCCCATCAGAGGGATTCATATAATCATCTATGGGATTCACAATCATATTAGATATTCAGATATTCATCCTGGAGTCTATCCTTGGGGTTATTATAAAAATTAATGAGAGATTGTTGTATTCATTTACTGCAATTTTTAAAGTTGATTACTTCAGATTTACAATTTCTTTAATCCCACATAGGATAAGACTTCGGAGACGGTTGTACGATTGAAACTTCTCTTTTTGCGAAATCATTACATAAGACATTTCAAGGCCACAATGAAGGAAAAAGAGTTTTAACTTTCAAGTCGTCTTAATAGTTAATATTCACGCAACCTCCAACCATAGATTTCACTATTCAATTCATTTTTATGACGTATGATTGATTATTTCTTTATGTATTCTTTAATTCTATTAAGCTGACTGTCTGGTTTACCCAAAATAGTTTGGGGGTGTCCTATTATGGACCATCACCCTTTATTTCCTTATTGTGGCATAAATCTAAAACTTTTGAACAGCCCTTTAGCTCTACTGTAAAAATCTCCCAACAAATATGCAAATTTGCAAAATTTAAAATATTTATTTCAATATCAGTTGTGTTACAAAACTGACTGAATTTGCCTAATATTGGTTAAACGTTGTTTTAAGTTTTCTTTTTTTAACAGAATTCCAGTTTAAAACCTTGTATCTTAGACCTTAGATATTTCAAACTAAGAATTCTGTGAGATCAAATAATCAAAGTTTGAAATATCAATAGTGTAAACCATCAGGTTAAAAAGATAAAGTGATTAGAAAAATTGAGTTTGTGGCAAAGTTTGGGATTTTTTTTTCTGAAAATATCTGAACAAATACAGTAAAAAAGGGGTAGCATAGCCCTGTTTTTATATTTTCGGTTTGAAAGTTTCCCTTTTAAAAGACGTGTCATAAAAAGTCGGATAAATTTTCACATTTTACTCCAAAACCCTGGGAGCAGCCACACCTCCCTCATTGACCAGAACAACAATATAAAATAGTTACACAAAAGCTTTGTATTTAATACAATAAATATCACTGTTGAATTAAAAATGTAATTTGTTGCTTTGTTTTAGATATGGTTAAATATATAACTTAAATTAACTTGCTCCACAGAAACNAATCCCTCCAGTGGAAATGTAAACCCCCTAGATGGATACAAAATCCCTCCAGTGGAATGATAAACCTTCTGGGAAGATATCTGAATCCCTCCAGTGGGATTTTAGAGCCCTAGGGAGACTATCTGAATCCCTCCAGTGGGATTGTCAACCCCCTTAGATGGATATCTGAACCCCTCCAGTGGGATAATGACCCCTATGGATGGATATCTGAATCCCTCCAGTGGAATTGTAAACCCCCTAGATGGATACGAAATCCCTCCAGTGGAATCATAAACCTGCTGGGAAGATATCTGAATCCCTCCAGTGGGAATTTAGAGCCCTAGGTAGACTATCTGAATCCCTCCGGTGGAATGTAAATCACACTGTGTAAAGTTTCAATTCAATAATAGTAAGTTTCTCAAACCCCTCCGGTGAAAATAAAATCCCTCCGCTAGTCTCCAGTGGAGTCCAAATCTTCCTACTAACTTCTCACTCTCCTAGCACACTGTCTGTCTCACTGCCTTAACTCAACTAGCCCTGCTTCAGGCTCTAGGCTTCCTGGAAATACAAACATACAAGTTTAGAATCTATTGATGTACACACTACACATGAAGCAGACATAGTTCTTATATAAACACACACAAACAGTACACTATTCAGAATAAACAGGTGCTTTTTAGAAAATTCCCAACATCTCGTGGTCTAAAGTTCGGAGAATAAATAAATAAATGAAATAATAGGGAAAACTAGTTTTGCATTTAAAGGGACTGTAAGCAAAATTTTAAGTCATCATATGCAAAGATGGCAATGCCCGATTCACAACCTTTAGCTTATAAATAACATATTGCCGCTTTTCGAGGTTTTATACGCGTTGGATTCTGATAAAACGTGTAGGTTTTCTGTAGTGGATTAATGCGTAAGTCACTTTCGTAGAGAATCCACACTTGAAAATTATTATTTTCGAAATTAAAGACGTTCAACTAGATGAGACAAAGCGTTTATGGGGTATTGTTGTGAATCGTGTATTTCCATCTTTGCATGGAGGGTTACTTCAAATTAAGCGCATAGTCCCTTTAAGTAAACATGCCTATAAAGAATCTCAGATTATCAGTATTAATAACAGTTTAATCAGGTGGAAGGCAGTAGAAAGTAAAAGTTCTAGAAGTGTAGAATAGCAGCTTTAAATAAGGCAAACTGTATAGAATGAACCAAAAGAAGCATGTTTTGTCAGAATTTTGCCAATTAAGCTAGAAACTAGAGTCTTGCAGTTTTTAAATGAACATTGTTCAGAGCTACATCAAATTATTATTGAATTAGTCAGGTAAAACAGAAGGCAAAGTCGACCCGGACTTACACTTTAATACATAACTTTGATAGATCTCGAGATTTCTGTGAGTCGTCGTAAAGGAATATTTAACTGAACCAATAATAGTTCAAGCCTCTGGGAGAAGTCTGGGTATTTCCCATTGATTGCACGAAATGTTGACTTTTGATACTTAACCTGTTGTTGTGAAAACTTTTATTGGAATAATCATTTTTAAATATATAAAAACTCAAGTTGGCCCGGGGCGATCAAAAAACAAATGGTAATGCTGAAATCCACAATTTCAGATTTTCAAAATTTTTAAACTTTTGAAAACCTTACTTTGAAATTTTTTCACCCTTCCCCCACAATAACTTCAGTTAAATACACGCAATAAAAAATTATTAAAAAATATAAATTCTTAAGCTTAGCGCTAATTTGAAAATGAAAAAAAAACGAAATCAGAAAAAAAAGTGTAAGAATGTGATGGTGAAATAAAAAATTTTAAAATTAAATAACTAAAATAGTTATAAACATTATGTACAATTGTCACATGTTTTGAAAATCTTGCCCCCGAATTAAACTGCGTAGTTAAAAGTTTTGTGGCACATGTGCAAATCATGTAATATATTCAATTTATTTTAGAATGTAAACAAAATATTTTATATAATAGGGAGGAAACACATAACTATTCTCAATCTAAAACTTTAAAATAT
The DNA here is from genome assembly GCF_000591075.1 of Eurytemora carolleeae. Taxonomy (NCBI): domain Eukaryota; kingdom Metazoa; phylum Arthropoda; class Copepoda; order Calanoida; family Temoridae; genus Eurytemora; species Eurytemora carolleeae. The sequence goes on along the minus strand of NW_019396560.1, from coordinate 87,105 downwards.
AAAAAAGAATTCTGAAAGCCGGATTCTTTAAAGGACAAAAAAAATAATTACGAAGAAAATTTTTTAAAACTATCATTACGGAAAAAGCTTAAAAAAGCAAATAGCACTTTCAAAATTACCACTTGAAATGTGATAGAAAACCCGAAGAAAAAAACACTTGCTATAGATATGAATCATGATTCATGATTAGTTTTTTTACAATCGATATATATGAGATCACTGACCGTAGAGAAATAATAATTGACAGTTTTTTGTTGGTGATGGGACATAGTTTTTGTTGGACATGGGACATAGTTTTTGTTGAACATGGGACATAGATTTGTTGGACATGGGACATAGTTTTTATTGGACATTGAACATAGTTTTTATTGGACATGGGATATAGTTTTTGTTGGAAGGGGACATAGTTTTTTTAGGACATGGGACATAGTTTTTATTGGACATGGTACATTATAGTTTTTGTTGGACATGGGACATAGTTTTTGTTGGATATGGGACATAGTTTTTATTGGACATTGGACATAGTTTTTGTTGGACATGGGACATCATGTTTTTTGGCAATTTCTTTTTTTTATTAGAAACAATACAGAATGTCAAACTGTATAGTTAAATAATATTAGCGCCCCCTTACAAAAAGTTTTGAAAGCTAGGGTGCGTTACCTAATCTATAGCCCTGTAATAATGGCTTAAATAATTTATCAATTTTGAGCATATTATATCTAGTACCAACTATATATAACCCGGTATAAAGAAACCTAATTTGAATATGTATGAATTTTGAAAAAATGTTGTCAATTCATATAAATAGTCTACAACGTTTAAAAAATAGTCTTCAACAGATTTTATTAAAATGATAATGCTTAATGTCTACATATAAACTGTAATTTTAATGACCATCATTGCTGGTAACCAATTTTAAAAGTCGAAAAGAAGAATAAAAGGTAATGACATAATTTGTATCAAATTGAAACTCATTTTTAACAACATTAAGACAGTCTTAAGAAAAACCCTAAGCGATAGAAAAAAGGGTAATTTCCTAGAAAACGAATTTTGTGCAAAAGTGTTCAGGCGTGGAGGGGAGGGTGAGACATTGAATTACACATAGGAAATTCTGTACGCAATTATGATATTGACAGAACCAAGACTTTGCTATTCAGCCCATCTTTGGTCAGAACCATGGTTGCAATAAGAGCATAATTTGATTTTATCATTATTTTAAGATGGATCGAACAAACAATTGTTTAAATATGTTTTTTTCCCGATAATTCTCATAAAGGAAAAAATTATTTTGTATGAAAACTAAAGATTTTTAGGTAAATCGAAGAACTTTTAAGATGATATGAGGAAACAATAAGCCTTTTATTATAAAATAGTTAATGTCTAGAGGGTTTTTGTTTTGAGATGTTGGATGGGTCAATCTGCCAAGCAATCCGGAGATGATTTCAAGGATGTACAGGAATTGGAAGTCTTAAGCTACCAAAATGCCAGAAGAAATTCTGCCGCGAAGCTTTCATCGGATTGTCTTCAATTATATAACTAATAAGAAAAAAGCTCATGGACGAAACTGAAGTGTAAGAATTATTTTTGTATTTAAATCGGAGAAAAGGTATGCATGCACGTATGGCTTTCAAGGAAATTCGCGCCCATCTATACTATTTTAGCTTTTTATTGTTGGTCTATATGTTGTGAACATTTTCTCTTTGTATACAAAACAAAATTTTGACACAAACAAACAGACAGACAATTGCAAAGTGAATATAGACTTGGCTATTGCAGAGGCAGAATTTAAAGAATTTGAGTCGCCGCTCAATTTTGGCAGATTTAAGTGCGGCTCAAATTCATTAAATTCGGACATTTCGAAAATCAAAACTTTTTGTAATTCAGAGCATCCAAAAACCTTCCCTGGGGTCATGAAAAGGTCTCACACAACATTTGGGCCCGATCAACTTGGATTCAAACAAACAAGCAGACACTCAAATATATATGTACATAGATATATCTTCTGTGTAAATGTGATTTAGAGGAGATTTCTCTTATTTACGTCGTCAAGCTTAAGTTAGATTAAAACCTTATGTTTTCAATCATAACTCCTCTACTCTATATTGAAGATACAGGGTGTCCCAATAAACATGGGAATTAAGAGACGTATTCGAAGTCGTCTTTGCAAAGCGGTAAACGACTGTTTTGTTATTTTGCGAAACGTTGTTTGATGTTCTGTAACATTTCTGCAAGATAAACACTAAACATCGAAGAGAGACAACTGTACTGTTGTGTACACGATTTTTTTTATTTTTAAGTGCACCACTAGAAAAACATAAGCAAACCGATTCTGAACTCTGGCAGACAAATTATAGCTTTCAAAGGAGGCATCACTTCACTTAATCAAAAAATCATTTACAAAGACGATATTAAAATCGTCACTGAATTCCCATGATTATTGGGACACCCTGTATATTGAGAAGAACAAAATGTTTTGAAGTTAAAGCATGTAACCGGATAAATTTGTATTTCTCATACTTTGTAAAATCAAAACTAGAGAAACGAAGTCTCAAAGTTGTACCAGTAATGTTGCATAAATTTGACCTTCTCCCTCTGGTTAGTTTGCAGTGTAACCTTTAGAAGAGTTTTTTGGAACATGATGCTTTAGCTTAACTGTGCCCATGGAATTCTTACAAATTAATTTTCATTAAAATCTTTCCTTTCTACTTAATTGAGTATACAATCTGTTTGGCAAAATGAATTTGGAAAAACACGGAATTAAGATTTTTTCGGAAAACGGTCTAATAATTTATATCTACAGAAAACATAAATTTACGTGTGTTTAACAAATTTTGTATTCTTGACAAATTTTCAAATTTTTGTTCCGCTCTTTTTTAAATATCTTTGGCGATCAGCTAAATAACTACAAAGGTTCACGACTAACTGATTATATATTTTTATCTAAGATACGTGGTAAAAAGTTATAAGCTATATTCACATGATTTATATATATTACGTGGCTCTTGAAACTCCCCCTAGTCTTCTCAGCTGCCGCGGAGAATTCTCCAAGAAGGACGACTTTCATAACCGCCACATATCGAATATTGTAATTTTCTACTACTTGGTCCAGCCGTTTGGCCAGCTATTTCGAACACATAATTATGTATAAATGTAATATACAACCCTATTTCATATATATCCTATGTAACCAGAGCTGCAGGAACTTTAGGATGGGATATTCTTAATCCCGATTGGTTAATTAATCTGGAGATCAATAAAAAGAGGAGAACAAGCATTATTTAATCTCGAGATTAAGAAAAAGAGGAGATCAAGCATTAATCTGGATATCCACCATTCAAAAGTTCCCAGCTCAGAGCTGGTAACTTAAAAAGAGGATAAAAAATAAAAAGAGGAGAACAAGCATTATTTAATCTCGAGATTAAGAAAAAGAGAAGATCAAGCATTAATCTGGATATCCACCATTCAAAAGTTCCCAGCTCAGAGCTGGTAACTTAAAAGTATTCTCCAAAAAAGAATAATCTATCCACGTGCATTGAATGTTTTAAGGTATATTCCTAGGGCCCCCCCGTGCCCCCCTCCTATCAATTTTGTACATGGGTCTGACAGGAAGTGTCTTAACTTAACCTAACCCTATATAAAGTTATGTTTATTGGGACACCCTGAATATAAAGTTATGTTATTGGGACACCCTGAATATTAAGTTATGGTTATCGGGACACCATAAATATCAAGTTATGCCTATTGGGACACCATGACTATTAAATTATGCTTATTGAGACATCATGACTTTTAAGTTATGTTAATTAGGACACACTGAATATCAAGTTTTGTTTATAAGGACACCCTGAACATCAAGTTATGTTTATTGGGACACCCTGACTCTTAAGTTATTTTTATTGGGACACTCTAAATATTAATGTTATGTTTATTGTGACACCCTGAATATCAAGGATTATTGGGACACCCTGACTCTTACGTTATGTTTATTGGGACACTCAGATATAAAGTTATGTTTATTGGGACACCCTGAATATCAATTTATGTTTATTGGGACACCCTGAATATCAATTTATGTTAATTGGGACACCCTGATCGACTATTAAGTTACGTTAATTGGGACACCCTGAATATTAAGTTACGTTTATTGGGATACCCGGACCCTGACTATTAAAATATTTTTATTCGGAAACCCTGAATACCAAGTTTTATGTCTGAAGCAAACACTTTAAAGAAGCTCTTAATTTACACAAAACTACTGACCTTCATAGTTTCTCTATAAACTGATTCTAACTTCACTAATTTTATTAAATTTTACAATATATATAATTTCTGTTTGCCGACTAAACTAGTTTTCTTCTCTTCGTTTATTTTGTGCTTAACACAAGACCTTATTTCCGTCTTTTAACTATGATCTTTTCAAATCAAAAGAATAAGATTTCCATCCTTTAACTATCTATTCTTCAAATCAAAAGAATAAGATTTCCATCCTTTAACTATGATCTCTTCAAATCAAAAGAATAAGATTTCCATCCTTTAACTATGATTTCTTCAAATCAAAAGAATAAGATTTCCGTCCTTTAACTATGATCTCTTCAATTAATAAATGACCATTAATAAACAATCCTGAGTTGCACCCATAATTTAATCACGTGGTTAACGGTAAAAACTTTAAAAAATGATCATTTCTGCCAAATACGTTTAATTTTTTTTCAAATATACACTTTTGTCAAAAAAAAATTAAAGTGCCCCGGATGCCAAGCTTTCACACAATTTAATTAAATAAACCCTTCGTTATCCACAAGATAGGAAAAATATATCTCCTTTTCTTTTGTTATTATCACTTTTTTAATTTCTCTTCCATTTATTATATAAGTATATATATAAATTTAAGAAAGGATTTACATTCTTATGGCTATATTTGACATTTTAGTTAATTATAACCTAAAAGAAAAAAAGTTAATCAAGGAAACTTTATTTAACTAAAATTATGAAGAAATAGCTCTTTACCTGTTAATCTTTAAGTATGAAACCTCAATAGTGTCTAAAAAGAGAAGAAAAAACTCCCATCTTCCATTTTTCGCGACCACTCCCTTGATAAGGACTAAGGAGGAGTTTAGGCATTTTCTACATAAGTATATCTATTAACTATCTCAGTTTACTTCACATTTTATCTAAAAAGAATTGTACTAAACCCATTGGTTCACACCTTATGGTAGTCAAAATCTTTTCACAACTCAAACAAGACATTAGTATATATATGTTGCGTATAGCCGGCTGGACTGAAATTTTTTGTGGACACTCATGAGTTATAGGCTAAAAACATTAAAATTTTTTTTCTAGTTTTTTTTTCAATTTCTTTTAGTTTTTTTCCACGGGCAAAGCCGGGCCCTTTCTATATCTACATAGATAAATATGTTGCATTATGTGGAGATCTAAATTACACATAAGCTTATTAATAAATATTTTTTATATTTACACAATAGCCAGAAAGTAAAAAAACACATATGTTTATTTAGACTTTCATAATTGAATAATATATTTTTCTTTTTTTCGAAACGAATATATGCTAGCATTACTGTTAGATTAATAAATACATTACGGTTGTTTAATCCAAAGGGACCATGGGAGACGACATTTCAAGTGAACTTCTAATCAGAGAGATTCTATTAATAATAACGATATTTTAAACAACTATTTTTGAAAAACAGTAAAAAGAAGGAATCGTCGCTTTAATTCGAATTCGATCTTTTAAAGATAAAAAAAATTCAGTTTGTCCTTTATTGATTTATTTGCAAGTGGCGAAATCACAATTAATTTAAGCTTTATATTTTTAACAGGATATTATCTTGTCCTATAAATGATTTTACAAGTTTAAAGTATAAAACAATATAGTTAATTTCCTACTTTTATGATTATTTCATTTGCTAACGGGAGTTTAAATGTTAATGGCTTAGATGTAAAACCAAGCCTGTGTACAATAACTTCATTTTAAAGTCACATTCTATTATATGTTAAGTTAAGGAATGAAATGAACGTTAATTATTGAGCGAATAATTATTCTTTTCATCAAATCAGAATCCAATTTCTCCAAAAAGCAGGACCATTTTCACAAAAAATATAACCATTTTCGACCAAGAATTTAACCATTTCCGATTAAAAAAATATATGCATGTTTAGATTAAAAATATAACCATTTTTAATCAATAATATATTGAGCATAAAAACATTTCTTTAACCAAACATATACACTTTTTGACCAAAAATAAAACCATTTTCGACAAAATATATTTACATTTTCTGTTCAATTATTAGCTGACACATGAATTTAACAAACCAAAAATATAACCATTTTCGACCAAAACTATAAACAATTTCAACTAAAAAATAAACATTTTGACCAAAGTATACCCCCAGATCTTTAATCCAAAAATATAATCATTTTCGACTAAACATGTAACCATGTTCGATCAAATGTAAAACCATGCTTTTTAACCAAAAGTATAAACATTTTCGACCAAAGCTATAAACAATTTCAACTAAAAAATAAACATTTTGACCAAAGTATACCCCCAGATCTTTAATCCAAAAATATAATCATTTTCGACTAAACATGTAACCATGTTCGATCAAATGTATAACCATGCTTTTTAACCAAAAATATAAACATTTTCTACCAAAACATTTACCATTTTGACCAAAAATATATACATTTTCGACTAGAAATATAATCATTTTTTAATCATACATATATATAACCGGTTTTGATTAAAGATAAATCCATTTTTTGAACTTATTTTCTAAACAAACGAATAACTTTGGTTGAGCAAAATTCGACCAAAAATTTAATCATTTTAGATAAAAGCTATAACCATCGGCCTAAGATTTGACCATTTTTGACCAAATATATATATTAGAATGAAGAGTAGGATGATGATAAGGATAATGATGATGAGGAGCAGGATTAGGACGATGATAATGATAATGATGATGATGATGATGAGGAGCAGAATTAGGATGATGATAATGAATGAATGATGCAGATGAGGGGATTTGGAAAAAAGTGTTATATGAAAAGAAAAAAATTGTAGTAAGAGCTCAGAAAAAGAGTACATGAGAAGAAAGTGATTAAGAAACGGAAGAATTAGAAATCAGTTTCAGAAAATGATAAAATTCTTAAAGGGAGTGTTCGCTAAAAATAGAAAAATATTCAATGGTAATTGCTACTAATCTTACTTTTATCTGTTTAATCTATAAGGAGAAAATTGTTAAAAACGACTCATACTGAAGTAGGTAGAGTCCATACAAATTCAGAGAGTTGCAGTATTCAACTCATTCAACTTGTATCGTAAAAAAAATCAATTTAATTCCAAACAAATCATTCAGATATTACAACCAATAATCATCGATTTTTTTCGATGCATTCGTAAATAGTTAATATTTAATAATATTTTTTACTCATTTCATTTAAAATATACTTTAAAAGAGGTGATTATTTGGCCGCTCAAATATTTTTCGACGTAAGCTTGTACCCCATTCATTTTTCGCGAACACTCCTTTTCAATCAAAGTCAAGGATGATTTTACCTTTACGTTTGAAAACCAATGTCGTTTATAAGACCTTAGATTGTCAAATTATAATTTTTATTTTATTTATTTTTATATAATTTTGTGATTAACATATTATTAGAAAAATCTGTAATTTCTGTAGTTTAGACTGAGGCGTGAGGACACCATGATATAATTACAATAAAATTTAATATTTTTTATTCCATTTAAAGCAAAACATGTTTTAAATGTCATTTTCCAAATTTTTTTTCAAAATAATCCGCTGCCTCTTGAACTGAAACATTTGATAATAATCTACTCCATTTTCTGCCCTCGTTATCTATCACGATTTCTGGTTCTGATTCCAATTCAGAGTCAGGTTCAGGTTCAGGTTCAGGTCCAGGTTCAGGTTCAGGTTCAGGTTCAGGTTCAGGCTTAGATTCAGATTCAGATTCAGATTCAGATTCAGATTCAGATTCAGATTCAGATTCAGATTCAGATTCAGATTCAGATACAGCTTCAGCTTCAGAAACAGATTTAGGTTCAGGTTCAGGTTCAGGTTCAGGTTCAGAATCAGATTCAGATTCAGAATCAGATTCAGATTCGGATTCCAACTCTGATTCAGACATAGGTTCAGGTTCCAGTTCCGATTCCGGTTCCAGTTCTGATTCTGATTTCGGTTTTGAATCTGATTCTGATTCCAATTTAAACTGTTTAGATTCATGTACTGATTCAGTTTCCAGATTTTCCATTTCAGTTTTCGCATCACTTATTTCTTCAGAATCAGATGAAGATTGAAGAACCAAGTTAGATTCAGATTCAGATTCAAATTTTGATTTAAATTCTGCTTCAGATTCAGGCTGAAGATCGTATTCAGATTCAAGTTCAGCATTGGGTTCAGATACTTCTTCAAGTCCAGATTCAGAATCTAATTCCTGTTCTGGTTCAGATTTGTTCCTTGTTCTTGTTCTTGTTCCCAATTCAGAATCAGGCGATTGATTAATTCGAGAACTTCGAAGTTTTGACACTTTCCTGGATTTTATTTTTTTAAACTGTCCAATCCTGGACTTGCTTATTACATCCATCTTTGCTGTATCAACAATTATTTTATTCCCTGTTTCACAAGTTTCTTCTTCATGTTTCATTATATGTCTTTTAAGGGCATTCCTGTAAGAAAAGCCTAATCCACACTTTTTACATTTAAAAGGGGTTTCTCCTGTATGAATGATCATGTGTCTTTTTAGGTATGCTTTCATGAAAAATCCTTTATTACATACAGAGCATTTGTGTGGCTTTTCACCTGTGTGCGTTTTCATGTGCAGTCCTACTTGATGTTTGAATTTAAAGGTTTTCTCACATACATTACAACTGTAGGGAGTGTCATCTATATGGGATTTCATGTGCACAGTTACATGACTTTTCCGGGAAAACTTCTTTTCACAAATACTGCAATTGTAAGGTCTTTCGCCGGTATGAATTCTTGTGTGCTCTGTTAAATGTACTCTCTGGGCAAATGATTTGTCACATAAGTTACATTTAAATTGTTTTTCACCAGTATGAAATCTCATGTGTCTCTTTAAGTCATGGTTGGCAGTAAAAACTTTGTCACATACAATACATTTAAAAACAGATGTACTTCTTCTAGTATGGATAATCATATGTCCTTTCAAATAAGACTTACATGTAAACGTTAGAACACATTCTGCACATTTTAGAAGAGGCCCTTCCCCGTGAATTCTTGTGTGTTCATCAAGAATATCAATGCTTTTGAGTTTTATTCCACACAAATCACAAGATATTTTCTGTTTCTCCAGTTTTCTGATCTTCATTTTCTGAAAAAAAACTGTTGTCAATGATCTTTTTAATTTGTATGCACAATGCACATTATGCTATTAGGAGAGTTATTTTGATAAAAGATTCTTTCATTTTCCCATGCTTTATATATATAAGGCTTAGCTCAGAACCAGGGCCGGGCGAGGGGGGAGTGCAGAAGTAAACAAACGCCACCCAAACATGTTTTGCAGCATGTGCGCTCCTCAATTAGTAATTTAAGAAATAAAAAAGTTAACATTAAACCGTCTATTTCTTAGAAATAAGACCATATTGACCTCTGTTAATGGATCTATCATGTACAATATTCTTAAAGCTTTCTTTATTGCTCCTCAGTTTAAAAAATAAATTTTTAAATATGCCACAATCTCAAGTCATAAAATGACGTCCTATTGACATTAAAATGTCTTTTTGTGATGTCAAAATGACGTTACTATACACTCTAAAAAGATGTCAATTTGACTTGTTTAATTCCCCTAAAAATCCATAAACTTGGTGACCAAGTCCTAAGAATTTCTCAGGAATTTCCGGATAAGCATTCAGGAAAATTTCTCAGGAATTTCTTGGGGTAAAATTCCGGAGAAATTCCCAGGAATTTCTCTAAACTAATTCTCTTAATAAATTCCCCTTAAAATCCGTAAACGTGGTGACCAAGTCCTAAGAATTTCTCAGAAATTTCCGGAGAAGTATTTCGGAGAAATTCTTAGGAATTTAATGAGAAAAATTCCAGAGAAATTCTCAGGAATTTCTCGAAACCTATTCTCTATTTTATTCCCCTAAAAATCCGTAAACTTGGGGACCAAGTCCTAAGAATTTCTTAGGAATTTCCGGAAAAGCATTCAGGAGAAATTCTCAGGATTTTCTTGGGGTGAAATTCCAGAGAAATTCCCAGGAATTTCTCGAAATTAATTTTCATAATAAATTCCCCTAAAAATCGTAAACATGGTGACCAAGTCCAAAGAATTTCTCAGAAATTTCTTGAAACTGAGTCTCAAAACTGTGATCCCAAAAAAATGTCTAACCTTGGGGACCAATTCTGGGGAATTTCTTGAGTATTTCTGAGGAATCAGTTACAGGAAATGATTCTCGAGAAATTCCTCAGAAATTCTTCAAAGAAAGTCACCACAGTTGGAGAATCTGGGGAAATTCCTCACTTTTGTTACTTGGGTCAAGTGTTAGTCACCATCCCTCCGATGGATTTATTAATGTCCTGTGTGTTAATTAACATACCTCCAATGGAATAATTAGTGTTCTGAGTGTCAATTACTATCCCTCCGATGAATTAATTAGTGTCCTGTGTGTTAATTACCTTCCCTCCTATAGAGTAATTAGTCTCCTGAGTGTTAATGACCATCCCTCCAATGGATTAATTAGTGTCCTGAGTGTTAATTACCATCCCTCACATGGAGTAATTAGTGTCCTAAGTGTTAATTACCATCCCTCCGATGAAGTAACCCAGCTAACATTGGATCTCCGCCGTGTTTTGGTCTCCGCCATGTCGTATGTGCAATAGCGGAGAGGTTTCTATACCTCCATAGTATGTACTCCATGTCCCCTCCATAGTAAGTGCTATGGCGAAGAAATTACTACACCGCCATAGTATATACTCCAGATTTCCGCTATATCTCCTCTTTCGTAGGTGCGATGGCGAAGTAATTATGTACCACCATAGTATATACTCCAAATATATCTCCGCCGTAGATACTCTGTCGAAGGTCCAAGGGCGGAGTAATTACGTACTCCATAGTATATACTCCATATTTCTGATATATCTCCTCTATCGTAGGTGCTATGGCGAAGTAATTACGTACCACCATAGTATATACTCCATCTATCTCCGCCGTAGATACTCTGTCGAAAGTACGAGGGCGGAGTTATTACTTACCTCCATGGTATATACTCCATATTTCTAAAATATCTCCTCTGTCGTAGGTGCGAGGGCGGAGAAATTATGCACCTCCATAGTATATACTCCATATATCCCCGCTGTAGTCCCTTTGTCGTAGGTGCGACGGTGAAGCGGTCAATATACCGCCGTAGTATATAATCCATGTTTTCGCTGTCGTAAAGAATGTAGATGTAGATGTAGAATGTAGACATCGGTGTAAATGTCCCCGATGTAGAATGTAGACATCGGTGAGAAAGAATTCGATTTAGTATATACTACATGGTACCGGCATCAAAGTGTTCAGATGTGGGAGATCATATCTGCGCTGTAGTATATACTACATCGTATGTACGACAGATCTGGGTGGGTGCCGTTTACTATACCGCCAGGACCTATATCGGACATGATGATCGGGGCTCCGCCCAACTCTGGCGAAGCCTGTCTATATACGAGGCGGTATAACCGAAATCGGTTATTTTGCTAGCTGGGAATTATTGTCCTGAGCGTTAACTATCATCTCTTTGATGGAGTAAGTAGTGTCCAGAGTGTTCATTACCATGCCTCTGATGGAGTAATTAAGTGTCCTGAGTGTTAATTACCATCCCTCTGGTGGATTAATTAGTGTCCTGTGTGTTAATTACCATCCATCCAATGGAATAATTAGTGTCCTGTGTGTTAATTACCATAGAGCCTCCAATTGATTAATTAGTGTCCTATGTGTTAATTACTTTCCCTCCGATGGAGTAATAATTGTCCTGGGTGCTAATGTACATCCCTCCCATATAGTTTTTAATGTTCTGATGAGGCATTCTACTAGACATTTTGTTATGGGGGCTGGAAGCAAGCGGGAAAAAAATTTGCAGATCAGAACACTTAAATTTGCTCAGGGTCAGGATTCATGAATCGCTAAATTTCAAAACAGGGTTGACTTCTGGCCACCCCCCCTTCCTGCAGGGGGCGCGCAAGCCAATTCAATTAATCAGGCTATAGGGGGGCCTTGCCCCGCTTGCCCCCCCCCTAGTTGCGCGCCTGCTGAGTATTAATACCATCCCTTAGGATAATTAGTATTAAATCACAATTGTGAATTCCTTCCGCTCCTCTGAAAACAATTTCCAATGCTATCTCATTTGAACTACTCCCGTTTGAACTATTGTTCATTTCAACTACTGCACGTGGTACCACTATTAATTAATTAATTAATTAAACTATTTTAATTGTCGTCGAACTATAACTTTATGGGAATTATAAAAAAAAATGTTATAACTGAATTGGGGTAGAAAAATAGTTCAAATGAGCAAGAAATGTGTTGATTTAAACTACAGGATATGACGTCATGTCAGTAGTTCAAATGAACAATAGTTCAAACGAACAATAGTTCAAATGTACCATAGTTCAAACGGCAGTAGTTCAAATGAGAATCCACCCATTTCCTTAAGGCCGGAGCAGGCCTCCGCTCCAGCGTGAGGACCCAATACATGCTGCTGCAAACTTCAATCTCGCGGATAAAACCAAAATTAAACCACGCGACCATTTAATTGTATACATCAATATATATATCACTGGGTACAATTAAATTATTCATACATTAAATACAAAAATATTATATAGTATATAAATATGATTACACAACTAACCTAAATTCATTTACCATCTACGGGAGTCTCTAAACAGTTCTGAATGCGGCTTTACAGTGACACACTTTAGTTACAGCTAAATTAAACCTGTTCTCAGAGGCCGTTCTCTCCATAATTTAATGTTTAAACATGTGGTCGTAAAGAATTCATGAACTTTAGGGGACAATAGTTTGGCCGCTAGATATGTATCACGCAATATTCTTATCCATGATAGATAATTCATACGAGAGAAATCTAGCGGCCAAACTAGATCGTCCCCCAAACTATGCGAACTTCACGACCACTATATAGAGAGAACGGGCTCAGGCCTATCAGAGGCCGTTCCTTCCATAAACTACATTGGTCGACAATTATTGATGTGGCTAAAAATTGGTCGTCAAGTGTACGGAGAAATTATCTATCTATTAGATAAGAATTTAGCATGATACATCTAGCGGCCAACATATGGTCCCCGGAAGTACGTAAACCACACGACCATCTATCTATAGAGAGAACGGGCTCAGCTGCAGTTCAGGTATTTTCTTATATAATAAGACGACATTAGTTTTCAGGTTTTCGGTAATTTATGAATAAAGATGAAAACAGGGTGAAATATTCTCGTTGCTGCAAAAAAAAAACATATATTCCCAGAACCCAGCATATTATGATTGAGCGAAAGATTTTTTTAATTCCAAAAAGTCGGATTTTTTTTTACTGGAATCTTTGAATAAGACGACTTTGACAAACTTCTAAAATATTCCGCGGCAATATTTTAGTTTTGCGCTTATTTTTGCAAACTGTTGAAAACTTGAAACATAAAAGAGAAACACAGAAATTTGTAACTTCAAAGTAATCTTATGAATAGGACGAACATTTATTAATGTTAATTGTATATCTCTTAAATTTTTTAACTACAGGGTTACCCTAAAAAGAAGACTTCAGCGACGACTGGATACAGAGTTTATACAGTACGTTTATACTGTTTTTAATTTTACTTAATTATCTTTAGGTAATTTCCTAGTATACGATTTTTGGACACCCCCGGACTCCCCACCTCCTATCAATTTTTTAATGGATCTCAAATGTAACATATGGATATAATTCGTCATGGGGTCCGGCTGCAGTCCTCTAGCCTGTCCTGGCCTCAGCACTCGTCCCAGAATTTGTCTGAACCTAACCTAACCCTAAAATAATACAAAATTAATAATAACTATTTTACAGAAAAAGTAGTGGTCATGTACTAAATTGATAAGAGGGGGGGGGGGGGAGGCAAGAAGCGTGTTAGGACGAAACATTTATTTATGAATCCCTGCAAGTTGCAACTCTATAATCTTTTTTGATTCTTTGTCAAATAATTGAATTAACTAATAGAAATCCATATTTCGGGCAGAAGACTTATTTTAACCTTTGGATCGTCATACTTTAAGGGCTTTAGGTAATCTTTGCAGTCTCATCCTTAGTGGGTAACTTTGTACTAAACATCGAGTCAAATTCGACCATAGGACAGAAAGTTAAACTAATTAATATCATTTAACTTTAGGGTCTGTCCTAGAGTACGCTTTCTGAAACCTCCACCCCATTCAATCAAAAATTGCGAACTAGTAATATGGGTTTATAAGATAAGATGTTCGTACATTTATTAAATTAATAAAAGCGTTATTTATGAAGGTATTTGGTATAATCTGCGTATAAAACTCGCCATGGACTTAATTTATCAAGGCACATGAAATTCAATATTGATAATGTTATAAAAAGCCAGGTTGTTTCAGGAATGATCATCAGGGGTGTATATTCTGTTAAAATCATTTCCCCTTTAGATAATCTTTGTTTTCCTTAGTAAATGGTTCTTTCAGGAGAAATAAAAAAGTGTTTGGTAAAACTTAAAAATATCAAAATATAATGATAAAGTTTGTTTGCCTTTTGATTTTGATGTACAATCTTTCATTTTTCTTCCTCCAGATCAACAAAAATCATTTCACCCCTCTCCCCCCCCCCCCCAACCGCGGCCCCGGGGTACGTAATTCTAAAAATCATATACTCCTGTTGAACATTTATTATTGATATTTACGATCCTGAGGAACTTGTAATACATGTTTATATATATAAATAAGTAATGAAAAGAATTTTCTTGAGAATGAGTTCCTTTTTAAAATTCAACCCTTCTCTTAACCCGACTTTCATAAGATAAAACATGAACACTTGAATATAGATATTTATTTACCCAACCTATTTATTTATAACCTAGAGCCTTATTTGTCATCTAAGTGGCCAAGTATTAAAAACGAGTAACCCGAAATGTCTGCTCCCTCGCATTAGATAATGAGATGTGAGGCTCAGGGTAGGGTGGGGGAGGCCGGGAGGGTGCCGGTTAGGATCAAATACTGGTAAAAACGACCTGGATCAGGCTGCATGTTGGAAATCTCATCATGCAGACCAGGCTGTTTCCCAAGCCCGAAAAAATTACCCATTTAGGATTTTATCGTCTATTTAAGATAAAAATAAACCAACTGGGACAGGATTTCAAGGTGAACACTTGAATTTAGATATTTAAAAAAGCCATGGTTTTTATTTTTATTTTGTGATTTATTTCACCTTTAAACTGTATTTTGACATGTTTTACAGGCTTGCCCTGACAACAAAAGAATGATGACTTGACAATTTTTTGTTTTTTAAAACTTAGCTTTCACCAAGCTGTATTTTAATTTTAGATCTTTAACCGATTATTTGTTGTCTTTTCAATAGGACTAACGATCAACTAAACGAATGATTATTTGGACTAATGCCAGTTCAAAAGGACTACAGTCCAAATTTAACCAAAATGTTTACTGACGGGTAAATACCATACTATTTACTGACAAGGGTAAATACCAAACTATTTACTCAAAGGGATGAATACCAAACTGTTCACTGGCATGGATAAATACCAAACTATTCACTGATAGGGGGTAAATACGAAACGATTTACTGAAAGGATGAAATACCAAACTGTTTACTAACAGGGGTAAATACCAATCTATTTACTGACAGGGGTAAATACCAAACAATATACGGAAAGGGAGTAAAGATCATTCTTTGATTGACATGGGTTAATACCAAACTATTTACTGAAAGGAGTAAATACCAAACAATATAAGGGGCTAAATATCATTCTATTATTAACATGTGTTAATACCAAACTGTTTACTGGCAAGGGTAAACACCAGACTTTTTAGTTACATAACTAAATTGATGTGGTTCTTAAATTAAGCTGATCTTTTACTTAAAAGTCAAATATTTTTAGACTTTTTTTATTATACTCTTAGTACACTTGATACGTTTTTTTAATTGTACATAAATGCCATTTTGTTCATTTTTAAAACATTTTAATGTCAAATTTTCAGGTGCAATTGCATGCAATCTAAATCATTGAAGTGTAGAGTTTTTAGTGAGAAGGTCATGATTATAAAAATACTAAAACTTTGCACTGGGTTTCTCCATTATCCCTAAAATGTTTTTAAAAAATTCACAAAATGTTGATTTTTTTCTTTTACTTTTTCTTTTTATTTTACTTTATGGAGGGGTTGGAAGAGAAATGTTGATTTGATTTTGACAGCTTTAAGTTTATCGTGGATTTTAATTTAGACAAATTAATTTTTCTCTGAAAGATTTAAAGACACATTTTTTCTATACTTTATTTAGATCAGTTAATGTTTATCATATTGAAAAATGTCTGTTTTTACTTACCTAGGAGTAATGAGATTATAAGGGCGTGTTTGATTTGTTCACATTCCAAACAAGTGTTCCTATTCAAACAATTTTTACTGAAAACATTTTTTCATAAAACAGCCAGTAATGATTAATCATTCACTGAGAATGAGATATTTTATATACTTATTTGATCTGTTTTATGTAATTTAAAAATAATTTTATCTATGTGTATATATATATATATATATATTTTTCGCAAGAAAAAAAATATGTCGTTTCAATATGATTTTAAGAGAAACCCAAATTAGTAATTTTTTGGGGGGAAATCTGAAGTGGTGCACGGTACTCGTTTTAAGACATTTTTCTCAACAGAAATCTGAGAGAAATAATAATTTTACCAATTTTTCCTAATTTTATTTAAGTCCGCTCTATGTACACTGTGTAGTCCCTTTTATCTGTTATAGAATGCTTTAATAAATTATGTGGAATGGTTAGAAGCTTGCAATGGTAAAGAGTAAATGCATGTTCTCGCTTTATTTATTCTTTGACAATACATTATTCAGTTTCATTCGCTTACCAAACATCAGAAACGAATGTTCTAAACTTGATCACATTTAGCTGCAGGTAGCTGCTGAAGAAGCTTTTTTATCGTTTGTCCATTTTGAATAACATTAACAGACTTTTTTTGTAAGCAGTGGAACAAATTTAACGCTCAGTGCGTTATTTTCTTTCTTTATTTTCAAATACTTAATCAAAGAAAAAATTTTATACTGGATCGCCCATATCATTTCGGAACAGGATCAAAGAATGATTCATTGATATAAATTGTATTTGCATGCAGAAAGCACTATCGTTTTCGAGAATTATGTTCATATTTCAACGTTAAATCTTGGAGATAATCCAATACGATGTGAAACGCTCTGTAAAAAAATAAAATTTGGATATATTAAAGAAAAGATAAGAAATCGTAATTAAAAAAAAGATTTTCTGAAAGATGTTTTTATTTTATATCTAAATGAATGAAGGCAGTGAAAATCAACTGAATTTCTAAGTCGATAAAACCAATAAAACATGATTATTTGATTTTTAACTAGATATTATAAAATATTTTTCTTGCTCTCATATTTCATTTTCAATCTAGCTGTTAAATTGGAACCAGGTGAAAACAATATTTTGTTAATATTTTCAGATAAAAATGGAGATGAATGAGATAGTGGTTGATTCTGGGTTACGTGATGAAGTTGTGTTTAAGATTCAAGGAATTACATGTGATAAATGCGTTCGGTAAAAATACTTTTCACAAATTTTATCTTGATTTAATTTTGAATTTAATGTTCAGTTATTGGATTAGCTTTATTTTGTATTTTTGAGCTTGCCATAATTTGATAAAGCAAGTTGAAAATATTTCCAAATGTTTAATTATTTTTGAACATAATCTTAGATTTTTACAATTTTTTAATATTCAGTTTGATAACTGAATGCCTGAGCGAAATGGTTGGGGTGGAGCAGGTTAAAGTTTCAAAAGGTAGGGTCTTAAAATGTCAATCAATCAATCATTAGAGAGTCATTTACCACCCTTTAGATTCTTTATCACAGTATCGATGATGGTATTATCCTTGTTGTTGTTTCTATGAAAATATTCGGCCATACCTTTGCTATAAAAGCGGGAAAGAAAACAATTAATTTGTTTTACTGCACACAGAAACGGAAGATATCTCCATTTTTATATATCAAAGAATGCTTTAATGTTTATTTGAATTAATTGATAGCTTCACTCGCTGAAAGTATTACATGATACAAAATTATTGAATTTAGGATAATTTTATCTAATGTTTTTAGTTCCGTGTTGGATCGAACTTTTCGTTTAGAATTATTTTAATGCTTGAGAAATGTTGAAAAATAAAAAATTATTTCAATATTAATATATACACATGTCTTCAAATACACGCCTTTTTGCTTAGAATTGAGTAGTGCCGCGGCTGTGTTTGATACGAGCAAAGCGAGTCCTGTAAAAATGGTGGAAAATATTGAGAAACTTGTAAACGGAAAATTTAAAGCGAGAATTCAGGTAAAAAATTAGAGCTTGGAACTTATGAATGAAAGTTATTTCCTCAGCGCCGGACAGGGACAGGGTGTTATATATTCAGAAAGTTAAATAACCTTAAAATTTAAAAAAAACTTCAACCTCAGGAGATAAACCTATTTCTCATTGAGATTTAGCTAATGAGAGATCAGAAGTGTATATTTTCTCGAAAAATCATAACCCCCCTCCCTTTTTGTTGAAAATAATTTTTTTTATGTTTAGTTTCTAAGGGATTTATTCGCTCAATTCAGGAAAAAATAAATTTTCCGGTAAAAAGTATGAAAAAAACTTACATTTTGATGTCCAATTTTTCATTACCCTCCCCCCATCATAAAAAATAATTTCTAAAAAATACCACCTCCCCCTCTAAGAGATCGCTGATTTACTCAAGTTGTATCTCACACTAATATCTTTTTACAAAAAAACTCCATCTTAGTTAAAAGTTCTCCGTCTCACCTCTAATTTTTTATTTATTTATGTACTATTTGTTTTGTCTGAAATTTTTAATGCATTTTCTTTAAAATTATTTGCGGGCTTACTTCACCCTGGAAACTCGGGTCACTCGGGAGTAATGGGTATTTGGATGTTTTTTTCTCAAGCCAAATTATTCATAAATTATATTTTAGCGGGATGTTATGTTGCTTTATTATCCCTTGTAACAATTAAGAAACATAACATCCCAACATCAACTTTTTATTCTAAGGTTTGTGAGCTGAGGTCCCTGCAGTATACAGTAAACTACTGGAATCCTCGAGTATGTTTAGAAATAAAAAATAAAATAGGAATAAATTCAGTTCATGAGAAGGAGAAGGGGAAGGTTCAGCTAGTTTATAACAGGAAACCATGCACACAATATTTAACCATGTTTTTCGACTGAAATTTTTGAAATGAAGATTAAAGAGATTCTGAGAACTGAGAAGTAGTCGATTCCGATGGCATTTGGTGAAGAATTCCTATAGATTTTATCTCCATATTTTTACTCTGAAACTAATTGTAGAACTCTTATCTGGACCATAGTGAAGATATCAAGAAGTGGAGATCATCATTCTTTGTTTCATTAATTTTCGGAGTTCCAACGACGAAAAAATATAAAACAAATTCTACAGTGAACCAATTAGATGTTTAGGAACATTTTTCTCAATTGAAATTTTCTCATAAATCAATGTTAGGGAGGAAAACGTTTCTTTGAGGAAAAAACTTAAAAAATAAAGTTCTGTATTAGGTCGAATCTTTTTAATGGTTAAACCTAAAGGGGCTGAAAGCGTTATTTCAAGTGACCCTCAAAGCATAGATGACAATTCCTGGTTCTCAAAGCACTGCAAACTTAGATGGTCTTTCTCGCACACAAAAAACAGTATTTTGCCAATTACTTCTTTTAAACTTCTTTTAGGCTAGAAACAAGCACTTTGCAATTTTAAAATGAATATGTCTTGGGCTTCAAAAGAATATAAGTGAGTTGGTGAGGTAAAACGAAAGACCAAGGCGTTGTGAGACTTTAAAGTGGAAGCTGTCTAAAAACTTGATGACTAACTATCAGAGTTGTCTAAATATCAGTGAACGGTACGAATAAGATATCAGTGAACGGTACGAATAAGATATCACTGTTTAATAATTTTGAAACCTGCTCTTTTAAAATTTTGGGTTCTTTATAAAAGTGACTGGCACAGGAAAAGAATCAACAATATAAAACTTTCAAACCTAGAAAAACGACAATATCTTCCACAAAGTTTATCAAAGGTTTTAAGGTTACCGTTGTAAATCGGGCATTGCCATCTGTGCATAGAGGGCCACTCGAAAATACGCTTACAGTCCCTTTAAGTAACCATTAACCTATCTCATAACTAGATTTTTTCAAGATTCTCCTTCATATTCCAAAACCCAAACTTTACAAAATACTAAGGGGGTAGATTTTTAAATCAAATGATTACATTGCTACTTTATATACAGTCAACGAGAATACATTGCTACTTTTGCTGAATCAATATGTATTGTATTTAAATGTTCAATGAATGCATTCCTGAAAATGTTTTGATTATTTGAGTGCTGACTAAGTATCTACAATGAATATATATTCAGTTAAGATTTCAATATGAATAGTTTGTTTCAACAAATACCGATCAGAACAAAATTATCAAACGTTATATTTTCAATTGGCTCATATTAAATTTTCTTTTGTGTTTTGTTTTTAGCTGAACCATCATACATTATTATTTTGTATTTTATGTTTGAAAATAAATACTATACTATATATATATTTGAAACTTGAAATATTGAAATGGTCAAATATGTTAATGAAATAAAATTTTAAAGGGAATGTTAATGTAAGTTAAAGTGATCCTCAATGTCAAAATAAAATTCTTGTTTTTCATTGACTAACGGGATAAAGTAATTCCTCTTAAATGACCTTTTTATGTGATAAGGAGTGGTGGATGTTTTTTAGATAAAGTTCTTCTCATGTTACAAAGATGTGCGGGTTTCTCCAGATATATTTGGAGTACTGAGTGCCTGGAGGTATACCTGGATCAGATCCTGACCGAGTTCTCAAACCCTGAGCTCAGGACGGAGAAGATTAAGGTTCAAGGGATGAGTTGTCAGTCCTGTGTCAGAAATATTGAAACAAATCTTGTTCAGCATCAAGGTATTTGAAAATAATTATTGAAATAGCAATGTTCTTATGATAATAATTAATTCCCGTTTTTTTTCAGCGACTGAGGTTTATATGCTTTTTAAATTTTAACTTCTAGCTTTGGATATTACAGATCTCCGGCTTTCTTTGCAAAGTAGTGCTTTTTAATGACTAGTTTTCTGATCTTTCAAACGCATTACAGAGTTCCCTTTTAGATTTAAACTTGATTGATAGAGTTGAACATTTTTAACCTTGATATTTGTATCTCAGGAATAGAGAATGTGAAGGTCAGCCTTAAGGACGCATGCGCAGAAGTGACGTATGACGCCCACTTGCTTCTGCTGTCTGATATACCTCCTCTAATCACTAAGCTGAATCCTGCAAAGTTCTCCGCCAGTCTGGACGGGGTTAAGCCCCAGCTGCGATGGCTTAAGTTTGCAAGGAAGAATAAAGAACCTGTGCCCCAGAATAAATTTATTAAGGAATGAGAATTATTCATTTTATTAAGATTTCTCCCTAACTTGGAAATTATTCAAAAACAGGCTTAAAAAGTTTGTTAACATAATTTAAGTATACCCTCAATTTTCTAAGGAATAGGAAGTCCCTCCAATTTTCCAACGGTACTACCCTCCTCCCCCTCCCCTCCCCCCCTCAGGAGCCTCCTCTGCTCTACGGTTTCAAAAGCGAATTGTGATGAATAAAAAGGCAGAAATTATTCCTATGCCAAATAGAAAAGCAATGAGATTGATTGAGGACTTTAAATATTTTGAATACAAGTTTGAAGGGTAACGTTGTGAATCTCACAAGACTAGAGTTGTCATTACATTAAATTGTGACTTGAAACTACTCCAAGAAAAAATTAAACATCAACTTAATGTTTGTTTAAAATATTTTCGAGAAAAAAATAACACGGATCAGTTTTTATTAGGTGTACACTGTACAAATTCTTTATTTTTCATTACATTCTTTGGCAGTAATTGTATAAAAACTTTCTTTTTTAAAAAAGGGGGCGTTATTGAAAAAGGAGAATGTCCCGTGAGAATCTATCTATCATTAGTCCCAAATCTAACCTTTCATCACGGAAGGTCGTCCTTTTCTGAAANTGGAGGGGATGTATCCAATAAGTGTTGTTGGATTTTTATATCCTTTCCAGTTTCCATACATACAAAATATAAATTCCTTTTTTTGCCTTTTCTATCATTATTTTATTTTATTTTGTTGATTTTTCTCAACCTGGTCAGGATATCCATATCCAGGATGAAACTGTTTATCTTCAAGTTGACATGAGTGAAGATGTTTCCGTCCTTCTTAAGGGGGCGGAGAATGATTTATCCGCCTTCTCCAGTCTACTTTACCAGGCGGATGTGTGTTTTATAATTTTAACCGGACCGAAGCAAGCTATTTTTAAAAGAAGGTACATGGAAAAAGTGGGGTATTAGGAGAAGGTCATGCAAAATGAATTTATTCCATAAACCTCTTATCAAATAAGGCTTAAGAATTATTTTTTGAGAGAAGTCTCTAAGTTGTTTAAATGTTATGTTAAGAATTTCGACCGAAAACCGGCTATTTCATTGAAAACTCTTAAAATATGATTTTTCAACACGCTATTCTGACTAAATCAAGGATTTGGGGTGCTGCTGGAGCCCTTAAATCTTTTCTATATGGCTGTTAGAATCTATTTATATATTTAGATTATCCCGAAACCCAAGTGCTTTCTTGTACTTTTGCTATAAAGTATATGGTTTTCTTCCGAAATACTCGCTGTAACAAAGACGACATCTAAATATATTGCGGGATTACAGGATCCATTTAATGATAAAAAAACGAGAAAAGTAATTATAAATTGAAATCATTATAAATCAATGCAAGCTACAATTCATACAATGTTTGTAAATGAAAAGATTATAGGAATTTATTCATTTTGTCCATTCTCAACATGAAACACAAAAAAATCCATTTTAAGAGGAGTATTGTGACAAAAATAGTCACCTGACCCCCAAAAATACCCCACCTTGGGGGGGGGGGTCCGAATCAATTATGTACATTTTAAAATTGATTATTAGAAGCAATTTTGCTCACATATTGCAATATTGCATTTCCTAAATCAACCAAAATAAAAAATGCACTTTATTAGTCTAAAAAACAAACAAATATTTTATAGAATTCTTTCGTGTGTGAATGCAGTGATTAAATAAATAAAACCGTGTAAACTTTATAAATCAACTTATTTCAGTTAACTATGCTGAAATTTCAAATGAATAAGTTTTGAAACCTTGACTTTTAATGTTGGCTTGATTGATTTGATAGTTTCTAAATATTTGTGCATTTTTTGACATTTTAGATAGATTATTTTCTAGTCTGATTTCTGAGGCTTCTGTTTTGATATTTAATTTATTCAAATTATGCAAATGTCTCAGACTATTTGTTGGGTTACTTACTAAAATTGTTTTAGTGTTGAACTCCAGAAAGAACCTGGGATACTGTGCTGTGATATATTGTCAGATGGATCAGGTCTGTGTTCTGCAAATATTGGGGGTGTATTCGGGATCCGGGATGTATATTTTATGCATCTTCGGTTCGATCTATCTTCGATGTATCTTCGATATATCTTTGATGTATCTTCGATGTATCTTCGATGTATCTTCGATGTATCTTCGATGTATCTTCGATGTATCTTCGATGTATCTTCGATGTATCTTCGATGTATCTTCGATGTATCCTCGATGTATCCTCGATGTATCTTCGATGTATCTTTGATGTATCTTTGATGTATCTTTGATGTATCTTTGATGTATCTTTGATGTATCTTTGATGTATCTTTGATGTATCTTCGATATATCTTCAATGTATCTTCAATGTATCTGGGATGTATGCAAGACCTAACAAGGATATTTTCGTGATTTATCTGAGATATATCCAGGATGTATCCGGGATATATCGGAATGTAACTAAAATGTAACCGGGATGTATCTGGGATGTATCTGGGATGTATCTGGGATGTATCTGGGATGTATCTGGAATGTATCTGGAATTTATCCGGGATGTATCTGGAATGTATCCGGATGTATCTGGAATGTATCCGGATGTATCTGGAATGTATCCGGATGTATCTGGAATGTATCCGGATGTATCTGGAATGTATCCGGATGTATTTGGGATGTATCCAAGAACTTAGCAGGATATTTTTGGGATGTATTTGGGACGTATCTGGGATGTATCTGGGATGTAGCTGGGATATATCCGGGATGTATCTTAATTTTCTTAATTTTTACATTGATCAATTCGGATAATTTTATATTTATTTTTATGGTTTTCAGTAAGTTTTTATTTTTTTTTAATCTTATCATCGATCCTCGAATAATCTTTGTCAAAAAAGAAAGAGAATTTTCAACGGAAAATAATTAAATAATTTAAGTGGTCCTTAATTGCGTTTGATAACCTAATTAATGGATTATTTAATGGCAGGTGGAAAGGTAGAATATGAAAATGGAAAAATTACTCCTTTTCAAATACTCCAGTTTTGGCAACAGGATTCAAGGTAGGTGGGGGTGGCAACCCACAACACTAACGTTAAATCCTGGGGCATTTTATTTTTATTTTTGTTATTGTTATTGTTATTGCTCGATTTTGTAGATATTATACTTTTTTTCTGGAGTTTTCTCATTCTGGACAATAAACATTATTTAACTGACTTGACCATGGTACTTTTTCCAGATTTAATTTAATAATTTTGATATGCAAATTTAGTTTATTTATTAATATTTGTATTTTCCCCTTGTTTTTGATAAAGCAATATTTTTAAATTATTTTAAATCTTGATTTATATTTAGAATTTCTTGTGAGTTAGTTACCCCTGCCGATTACCTGAGATCTAGCGGAGGTAAGAAATTTCATATTTTTATTCAATAAGATAGTTTTATCCATTTAAAGGGAGTGTAATCGTAATTTCAAGTGACCCTCCGGTCCATGCATAGGTGACATTGCCCGATTTACAACGGTTCTCATCTATAATGAGGAAGAAACCGTCGTTTTTATGACTCGAAAAGTGTTTATTTCTCTGATTTTCTCCATTGCTTCTTTTAAACAAGGAATGCGTACGTCGCTAGCAGAGAAACCGTACCGTTGTAAATCGAGCGATACCATCTTTGCATGGAGGGTTACTTTAAATTCCGCTTACATTCCCTTTAAGTCTGATTTTTAAGTAATTATGGTGGATTGATAATCACAACTGATTCATGTATAGTATATTGTATATTGTATAAATATTTTAGGTTTACAGGGGAATACTGAATAATCATAGCTTTTTATTGTTAAACTTTCTCCATCTTCTGTAAAAATTTTTTTTAAATAATACCATTAAAAACGTTTTGCAGATTTTCCATAGGCGGATATTCATAGTTAGTAAAAAAATTGATTATTGATGCAAAGTTTTTTTTTCTGACCCGTAACAAATAATTCATATTAACCTGGTGTCATGCGAGTTACCACAAAAAAAATTGGTCATAACCGTATGCCGTTTGACTTTTATTAAAATCCTGATATCCTTGTTGTAGATAATGGAATAAGATTGTCCAAGTGTTCCCTGCGTATAACTGGAATGACCTGCGCTAGCTGCGTAGCTGCTATAGAGAAGCATGCACTCAAGATAAACGGTGTCCGCTCCGTACGTGTTGCACTCATGGCTTCTAAGGAACAATTACAATTTGTATTTAAAATTATATTTAAATGTTAATGCGTTGCGCTCTTAGGGTACTACAAGGTTACCCGCAAAGGATGAGACTTCAAAGACGACTGTAGGGAATTTAAATACTGTCTGTTTCCTTATACATCTGTTATCTAAGACTACCCTGCAAGTTAGTCAAATCAAAGAGAAAAATATTTAAGAACCACATTCAAGGCAGACGACTTAATTTAAACTTGGAATCGTTAATTTCGTCATAATTTACGAGTTTTAGATCTTATTATTAGTCACATCCTATGTTGAATATTTTGGATCTAATTTTTGTAATTTATTAACTTATAATTGTCGAATTTTCTTTTTATTTGGGGAAGTGCATTCAAGTTTTTCATTAAAGAGTTGACGATCAAAGGGAAAAGCAAAAGAAAGAAAACTGTATTTAACCAAGGCCGTTATATTAAAGGGATTGTAAGCGTAATGACAATTTATCCTCCATGCAAAGATGGCTCGGAACACATTGGTACCCTTTATAGTTTTGCGTGATGAAGTATAAATTAGACTTGTTAATAATTTTAAAATCTAACTATTTCCAATTTTGAGACTTGCGGATTTCCTACTACAGGAAAACAGAAAGAATGTATCACAAATAAATACTTCTAAACCTAGAAAATATCTTACTTATTATTGATCATTTAAGAGTTTCAAGAACACAGTTTTAAATCGGCCATTGTCTTTGCATGGTCACATGAAATTTAACACTTTAAAACTGTTAAACAATTTTTGAATACAAATATTAAATATGTTAATTGTACGGTGTACAGGGAGATGTTGAATACGATTCATCTTTAGTTTCAGATCAAGATATTGCAAGCAGTATCACAGCTTTAGGTATAATACAACCTTTTTCACCTTTTCATTGTAATAATTAATCTTTTATTTTTTAATCTGGGAGGAGGGTTTTTTTTAAGGAATGACCGGCAATGTAGGTTAGTTGAACTGAGAATGTAGTATTGTGGAGAAATTTTTCAGGATTTAATTGAGACATATGAAACGTTTTAATGATGTATAATTACTGAGTTTTAGCGCAAAGTCGACGTTAAAAATCATCAATTTGGGTGGTTACGTTTTGAGAATTGATTTTTAAAAATTTATTAAATAACGACGAAAAAATATAAAACAAATTCTACAGTGAACCAATTAGATGTTTAGGAACATTTTTCTCAATTGAAATTTTCTCATAAATCAATGTTAGAGTCAATTATTTCTTTTTCAACATTATAATGAAGAATTTTTTATTCTTTATGAATTCATTCGCAGATTTCTTCAAATTCTTCAAATGTCGTCTTTTCAATACAAATTCCTGGAAATCGACAAAAAAACGGTTGTAAACAATGAGACATTACATAGTAATTAATTTTTATTTTCTCGGCCTGTTCTTTAACAACTAATTAGTTTACTGTCGAATTTTTACTACCTTTTTCGTCGTCGTTATTGAATAATTTTTAAAAACCGATTCTCAAAATCATCCCTCAAAAATGAACAATCTATGAGGATTTTAAAGATTAAAATCGCGCTCTTGTTGAGCAAATATGCACCGTAAAAACGTCTCATAGGTCTCAAATTTTTTCCTAAAAAATTTAATACATTACTACTAATACTACTATACATTGCCGGTAACCTCCTTTAAACAATATTTTAAGTTAGACTTTTAATTTTGTCTTGTTTAACTGAGCACAAAAAAAATCGTGAGTTTTGATGTCTGACCCAGACATTTCCATTTTTTTTGGAGTTTATCGGAGAAGTATTTCATAAACGATTAAAAACACATTTTAAGAAAGTCTAATGAAATTTTTTTTCGCATTGCTTATTTGGTTCTTTTTGAACTTAGAAATTCTAATTTCGCAGAAAACCCTAATTATTTGAAATGTATTATTTAATGAAACATTTTGCGTTTTAGGCTTTCTCTCTGAACTAATAGATTGTGAAACCAGTGACGGTTCAATACAACTCTCAATTAAGGTAAAATAATTAATAAAACTCTACACTGCAACAGGGGGGGGGGGGCGTGGCGCTCATTAGCTTCTGTATGAAAACAAAAGACGTAAATTATTGAAGTTAACGAATGATAATTAATTTTCGTAAACATTATCTTTAGAAAATATAAACAATAGTTCTACTCAATCAAGTAAATTGAGGAGTTTTCTGTGGGAATGTGATGCGTTGAGATCATATCCGAATCCGGAATCCGTAACCTAGATCCGTAAAGTACAATTTAAGGAATTATTAAAAAAACAAGAACATTTAAATATTTATTTTATACTTTTCCAAACTCCCTAAGTTGGTTCCCTTTTTGACTTTTTTGGTTTCACCGTAACACGTTGTTACATATATAATAATCTTATTACTAAGTATTGTTAACTAAAATTCAGTGCTATTCTTGTCTTATTTAACAAGAATTTTCTTTGTAATGAAATCTTATACAAGAATGTTCTTTGTAATGAACTTGGTATTTTTGTTCTAAAGAGTAAAATGCCAAAGATTTTTGAACGCAATTTTGAACAATAAGATCTGAAGTTTTCAAAGAATGTTTTTATTTTGTTAAAATATATGAGAAAATTTGCTAGGAAATTACCGAACTATTTATTGGCTCATTTGAAAACTTTGTTTTTGCTCATATGAGCTATTTCTTTGCTTATATGAGCTATTTCTTTGCTCATTTGAACTATATTTTATGCTCATTTGAACAAAGCTTTTTTATATGAGCTATTATTTGGCTCATTGGAACTGTTTTTTTGCTCATATGAACTTATTTTTTTGCTCATTGATCTATTTATTTGCTCATTTGAACTATTTTTTTTTTGCTCATATGAATTATTTTTTTCGCTTATTTGAAATATTTTTTGCTCATTTGAATTTTTTTTTTGGCTCATTTTAACTATTTTTTGGCTCCTTTGAACTATTTGTTGGCTTATATTGAACTATTTTGTTTGCTAAATAAACTAAAAATTTTTCGGCCCAATTGAATTATTTTTTTAAAAATATTTTAAATGAGCAAACAAATTGTTAAAAAGCGCACAGAATGATATCGTTTGAACTACCACACGTGGTACCACTTGCAATAGTTCAAACGACCAATTCAAAAAGTCAATAGTTCAAACGGCAGTAGTTCAAACTAAATAACACCATTATTTTGAATCTCCGAAAACTTCTAAGAAAATAATAAATATTCATAATTTTGTTTATTAATGAATTTGTCTTCTCTAACAAAATGGGAAAATACTTTAAGGGATATTTTTTGCAGGTCTTATTCCACTGGTTGGATGAGAAGGGGCGAACATTTTTTTAAGAAACTGTTATCCATAACATTTTCAGTATTCATCCATATATCATCCATATTCCATCCAAATCCCATCTAAATTCCATCTAAATTCCATCTAAATTCCATCCATAATCTATCCATTTTCAATATTGGGGAATAAAGGATTGGAAGAATATTCCTCTGTTCCAGGGAATGACGTGTAGTAGCTGTGTCCACCAGATTGAGAGCGTACTGGGGAAAAGACAGGGAATAATCTCAGTGTCTGTAGCGCTTGCAACGGAACGTGCTAAAATCAAGTTTGACAGGTTGAATATTTACTATCACAGATATCATTTTCATTATCATTATTCAGGAACAAATAAGACATTTTAGCTCTAAAATAAATTTTTGAAACAAAAAATTCAAAGTAAAAAATCATTATCAGATCAGTTCTCGGTCCTCGTGATATTATTGCAGCGGTAAATGATCTTGGCTTCCAGTGCATGATCGCCCAGCGATCCACACAGGTAAAATTTGACCTGCGAGACTTTAAAAAAAACTTTACTGTACATTTTATAGAAAAAATCTTTTCTTCGCGCTCATTTTCTTGTAACGATTTTAGCTTTTAACCGTTGCTCTTCAATCTGCCATTTTTCTTTGTAAAATCGTATTTCGGGGTATTTTCTGTTAATTTTGAGCAAATCGTCAAAATAACGAATGACAACATTATTTTCCGGGTAACAATTTTCAGCTTTATCCATCCATAAACCTTCCCTGTGTTCATGTAAGTTGCCACATAAAATTTTGGCCTGATTAACTCAGCATTGTTAACGTTTACAAACAAGTCTGCATTATATATTTACCGAGGGGATTCGAAGAATTCCTATAGATTTTATCTCCATATTTTTACTCTGAAACTAATATTATATATTTACCGAGGGGATTAGAAGAATTCCTATAGATTTTATCTCCATATTTTTACTCTGAAACTAATTGTAGAACTCTTATCTGGACCATAGTGAAGATATCAAGAAGTGGAGATCATCATTCTTTGTTTCATTAATTTTCGGAGTTCCTTGTATGGTGATAATGATGTATTTCATGATGAGGTGAAACCTTTACAACAAAAATTTCCTCCCCCATACCAGTAAAAAAGTGGGAAAATAAATTATTTATAAGAGGACAAGAAATGATCTAAAAAAGTAAATCCTTGTATAGTGTACAATTGATGCTTAATTTTGCAATTAAAAACATATACCCCTGCAAGGTTATAATGCAAGGAAAGTTATTTCAGAGGTGTTGGCATCTTTTGTACTGCAGTGTACTGTCTCTGGGCGGTAATGTAAACACAAGATGGATCTCATGTCACAGCCTGGCATGGGATCCATCTTTCACATAAAAATCCATGAAATATTCTGGTCATAGGAAACTATTATGCGAGTTATCAAAATTTTCAAAATTCAATGCTTTTATCCTCCTTGATACTAAACAAACACTGATGCTTCTATTCTTGTTTACAAATTCCGCCCAGAGAGAACCGGTTTCAATATGTACGCAGATAAGAACGAAAGGAAGAACGAAAGGAAGAACGAAAGGAAGAACGAAAGGAAGAACGAAAGGAAGAATGAAAGGAAGAATGAAAAGAAGAATAAAATGAAAAACGAAAGGAAGAATGAAAGGAAGAATGAAAAGAAGAATGAAAGGAAGAATGAAAGGAAGAACGAAAGGAAGAACGAAAGGAAGAATGAAAGGAAGAATGAACGGAAGAACGAAAGGGAGAATGAAAGGAAGAATGAAAGGAAGAATGAAAAGATGAATGAATAGAAGTAAAGGTAGGATGAAAGGAAAAATTAATAAAAGGAAGAAATGAAGGAAGATTGAAAGGAAGACTGAAAGGAAGAACGAAAAATGAAGGAAAGGATAAAGAAATAAAAGAATGAAAAGATGAATAAAGAGGAACAATTAATGAAAGGAAGAATAAATGAAAGGTTAATCAACAAGTATTTTTGTCAGAATGAGCTCTGACGAACATTTGCATGCAGACCTCTGCTGCCTTATTCCTGGCCTTTCATTAGGTAAGCTAGACCTGTAGTTTTGGACATATAATTTCGTTTTTTTACAGACTAAAGGTTCCACAAATTTTGAAAAAATGCAAATTTAAAAAGTGGTAATTCTGAACATTTCCTTTTTTACACTTTGCGAAATTTTAACCCTAAGAGAAGATATTTGCAAAACTTAACTGAAAAGTAAACCAAAAAAAAGATGGGGTTTCTAAATGGTTTTTAATACGTCCTTACAAATAGTGTAATCAAAGCGAATGTTAAGAATAAACAGTTTTGACTTTTGTAACACTTTTCAATATGTTGCGGAACCTTTAAAAATTAAAAAAAATCTTAAAAGTGATGAAAAACAAAAGGAGCTGGAGCTGAATCCCCAACACTAGATCAGAGGTCACAATAAGATTTTCTTTTCTAAATTGCCAATATTTCTCTTATTCTCTTTATTAGAAAGAATTGCTGTAAATATTAAAGCTTTTGTCTGAACTAAACAATATCAATTTAATTCAAGATTTCCTAGAATTCAGGTTTCCAGTAGGCTCAATCTTTTCAGTTCTAGTCAATCTAATTTGATTAGACAACTGATTGATATTTTTTTTGTTATTACTTTATGGTTTTATCATAGTTATTGTTATGGTTTTATTGTAGTTATTGTTATGGTTATGTTATTTTCGTGCTTTAAAAACTACTGCAGATATTAAGAAGCTTGTAAAAATGTCAATTTATAAAAGGAAACCAAAATTGTCTAGGTCTTAACGAGATAATTTTTGTCTTCCATGAAAACACAAAAATGGTAGACCAAATTTTGGAAATGGCAGGACTGCTCATGTTGTGATAATTGTTTTAAGATAAAATTAATTCCGTGAACTTTTTCAAAGGTCAAAGACGACTTTCTAGTCTTCTCTCGAATTCCGCTTCTTTAAGAATTTCACTTTTTTATAATCATTTTTGTTGTTGCAAATATATTAATATTGTCTTGAATTTTAGAGAATGCTTTACAGTTTCTACTCTCTACCCCAGTTCAGTTTATTGGTGGTCGACACTTCTATATTCAGGAACAAATTAAATCAAATCTCTTCTAAAGCATGTATTTTCCTCACTACTCATTTTTACAATTTCTTAAAAAAGAAAAATTATAATTTTTTTTTGTAAAACATCTCATAATATTAATAGTCATTGTTGAATGGACAAACAAAACAAGAAAAGAGACTGGACTTAATTGATGGAAAGGTTGAAAATAAAATAAACCTTTTTTGCTGATATAATCAATAGTTCTTAACAATTTGTTACATTTTTTATGACGGATCCGCATTAAAATGGAATGGTACCCTAAGCACTGGAACCAACCAAAATAAGAACATACTAAAAATGCGTTTAAAGAGACTTTAAAGGAAAAAATGATTGGGAGTATAGACTGAAACTTGAGAACTTCAGGAGTTGAAAGAGACCTATAGCAATTCTATCTGATTTTTCTGTCCCGAGAAATTGATATAAAAATGTGTCAAAGTGTCAAAGTTATTCCAAAACTTATATTTATAAGATTTGGTTTTATACTCTAAGTTCTAAACAGATCATATTCAGCAAATACGCAATCTGAAAACGACGATATCTCAGAGAGGCCTGAAAAACTCAGGATTGCTCCTATCATTTTTTGAATTTAATTTTTTTTTATTTTTAAAAGATAAAATTAATAATATAATTAATATGCCCGTATCCCACCAATGGCAGTCACGTTTCTTCGTCTGTATCACTTGGTATGACACAGTTTTTTTTTTTTATCAATTTCTTAGACAGGAACATCAGATAGAACTCTTATAGGTCTCGATCTACTCCTAAAGTTCTTAGGTAGTCTATACCCCCTATCATTTTTCCTTTACAGTCCCTTTAAGAGCCTAAGAAGATATGATTCCTAAAATTGAGGTTTATGTTTACTAAATTGTAGTTATAAACTGAGCTTAAGAGCACTTATCTAAAATATTTCTAAATATTGGTTTTATATAATTGTAAAATTTTATGGACAAATTTATTGCGGCAATCTATCACTAGATGAATGAATCTTTATGTCACTGACTTAAAGGGACTGTTTGTGTAATTTCAAGTGATCCTCCATACAAATATGGCAATGCCTGTTTCACAACGGTACCCTTAAAGCTTTGTTTGATCAAGTGTAAATTATATATCAATGTTTATATTTTTGAAAACTGATGGTTTTTTTTTACAAAAGTGACTTGAGCATTTATAAACCCAGAAAAACGACAATATCTTCCACATTATTGATCAAATAAAGGTTTCAAGGATACCATTGTGAATCTGACATTGCTAAAGACATTGACTTGAATCGAAAAGATATTCAATTATTTCCAGAGATAAGTCGTTCTTAGTATTAGTTTTTAATACATATATGTCTATTTTTTATACTTTATAGAACATAGAAATCTTAATTAAATATAAAATCGAACTTCAATGAACATTTTAAAGAAAAAAATGCGCTAAATTCACTAAATAATCGGTTTTCAATGAACATTTTACAAAAATCATTGAAAATTCTGGGTCTCAGATGTGTGACCCTAAAATTTGATGAAAGCAAACAATCCCTTTTATTACTTCAAATTTGAAGATTGAATTGTATTGATAGGCTTGGGCCGCTATTAAGCACGGAACCACGAATATGGATGTGTTGGTGGTTCTAGCAACCACTATTGCATATACATACAGCTGTGGGGTGGTGCTAGCGAGCATGATAATGCAGGAGAACGCCTCACCGATGACCTTCTTTGACACCCCGCCCATGCTGTTCCTGTTCATCTCCCTGGGTAGATGGTTGGAACATATTGCTAAATCTAAAACATCAGATGCACTCTCAAAACTTTTACAACTTAAGGTATCCTTCCTCAAAAATTTGAAAAATTTACATCATCTTAGAAAACAAACTTTATAGTTCGCACGTTTTTGTAAGATTTAAATTTTAAATCATGGAATAGAAATATGTTTGCATTTGGTGCATTATAAGATAGTTTCAAGTCCTTTAACAACGATTTTCTTAGTGTTGATTCAAAGTAAGTCTCAGTTTTTAAGTCTGTATGTTTGTCTTTTTGTCCATCTAGTTAAAATTCCATATTTTACACGCGGACGTAATTGGAGTTGCCTTTGTCCATCAGTTATTGCGGTCGGTGATAGTTTGGTTTTTCTTTTGCCCCAAAACCTAATTTTTAAATGGCTGGAAACGATTTTTTTTATCTTGTAAATGTTTAGTTTATAAG
Source organism: Eurytemora carolleeae (assembly GCF_000591075.1). NCBI lineage: Eukaryota > Metazoa > Arthropoda > Copepoda > Calanoida > Temoridae > Eurytemora > Eurytemora carolleeae. The sequence goes on along the minus strand of NW_019396560.1, from coordinate 52,541 downwards.
TTAAATGAAAGAAAATTGGCCCAAAATGAGTATCTTTTTTTTGACATCATTAGATTCTTTGCTTGATGATTTGGATTTTTCGCAGAAACCTTTATACTCAAGAAAAAAAGATATTCAAGAAATTAAGATTTTTGAAACCGTCATTGGGTTATTGTTGGAGTTTTCCATAAAATTTAAACAGTGATTTTCAATCTTTTATGACCGTTTTTTTAATTTAATAAAAAGGTAATAGATATTGTGGTTTTCAAAGTAGATATTCTCATAGGCTAAAAAAATTTGATTTTTTTTCAAAAATTTTCTCTTTTATCCACGGGCTACGCCGGGCACTTCAGTTAGTTAAACATAAGTTAGCAATTTGAACTTGTTTCAAACTAAGAAAATATTTAAGAATTTTTAGTTCAACTAATTCATATTTGTTATTTAATTTCTATCTCTTGTATTCTAATATTTCTCTTTCAAGAGCCTGATCTAAAATTATCGGTCTTATTTGTAAGAGGTAATTAGAGATCTTGAAAAATATCAAATTTTGATAAACAATAAATTCAAGATAGAGATTCCTGGTCTAATGCTATTTAATCTTAACCTCAGGAAGCTGGGTTACCTTTAACCCTTAGCAGTGCCTAAGATCCATTTAATTTGATAAAGATCCGGATATGCACTGGAAAAAATGGATCCGGATTCGGATCTAGGTCATGAAAATATCTTAAATATTTTCTGATTTTTTGAACAAAAGAAGAATTTTCTAATTATTTTTCTTCCTTTTTTACGCTTATTTATATTCTAAAACTATATGAACCATTCAGTGATAAGAAAATTTTTATAGTCTCTCTTTTTTCATTAGTTCGGATTTTGTGTTTGAGATAAAAAGTTTTTTTGTTCTGCAGTTTTTGATGGATATTTTGAAGGATTCGTATATTTTTGCGGCTCCGGGAAGCCAAAATGTTGCATGCAGATCCAACGTATCCGGATTCAAAACCGGATCCTAAGCACTTAAACCTTAGTTGATTAGTTTTTCTCAGGATGTGTAAACCATGATTAGAGAATTCCTGAAGACAGACATCTCTTGAATTTTAAACAAGTTGTTCACAATCTCTCAATAACTATAAAATGACTTATCATATATTGTAAAAACATCACAAAATAAGGATTAAAGGGGCTGTAAGCCAAATTTCAAGTGACCTTCCATTTATAGAATGATTTGTCGGATTTACAATAATACCCTATAAACCTTTGTTTGATCAAATATTTCGTTGATATTCTTATTTAAATACCGGGAAATTAAGTGATATTATTTCCTACGACTTTTCCCACTTTTTGATATTATTTGCCTACGCCTTTACCCACTTTGTGATATTATTTGCCTACCCCTTTTCCCACTAAGTGATATTATTTCCTACAACTTTACAAACTTAGTGATATTATTTGCCTACGCCTTTTCCTACTTAGTGATATTATTTGCCTACGCCTTTACCCACTTAGTGATATTTTTTGCCAACGCCTTTACCCACTTAGTGATATTATTTCCTACGACTTTTCCCACTTAGTGATATTTTTTGCCAACGCCTTTACCCACTTAGTGGTATTATTTCCTACGACTTTTCCCACTTAGTGATATTATTTGCCTACGCCTTTACCCACTTAGTGATATTATTTCTTACGACTTTTCCCACATAGTGATATTATTTGCCTACGCCTTTTCCCACTTAGTGATATTATTTCTTACGACTTTTCCCACTTAGTGATATTATTTTACTACATCTTTTCCCACTTAGTGATATTATTTGCCTACGCCTTTTCCCACTTAGTGATATTATTTGCCTACGCCTTTTCCCACTTAGTGATATTATTTGCCTACGCCTTTACCCACTTAGTGATATTATTTGCCTACGCCTTTACCCACTTAGTGATATTATTTGCCTACGCCTTTACCCACTTAGTGATATTATTTGCCTACGCCTTTACCCACTTAGTGATATTATTTGCCTACGCCTTTACCCACTTAGTGATATTATTTGCCTACGCCTTTACCCACTTAGTGATATTATTTGCCTACGACTTTTCCCACTTTGTGATACTATTTGCCTACAACATTTTCCTAAAAAGCGAATTTTTTTAGATTTTATATAAAGCTCTTCTTACCTTAAGAGACAACTTTTAATGCATCCAATTTTGTAGACAAATTGAGGTGTGCCATTTTGATATTTTTTCTTATTTTTTTTTGACGGTTTCTCTCATGTTTCTGGGACACATATATTTCGACGCTGTGCTTTATATTATCTTGAGATTTCTTATATCTAGGCTACTGAAGCAATCCTGGTAACCCTGGGCACAGAGGGAGAAATAGAAGCAGAGAAACTTATCAATGCAGATCTTGTTAACACAGGTTTTTATTTTCAACCCTAACCCGGTGCTTTATCTTCAACCATATCCCAGTTCTTTACCTTCAACCCTATCCTAGTCTTTACCTTCAACCCTATCCAAGTTCTTTACCTTCAACCCTATCAAAGTTCTTTACCTTCAACCCTATCCCAGTTCTTTACCTTCAACCCTGTCCTAGTTCTTCACCTTCAACCCTATCCTAGTTCTTTACCTTCAACCCTATCCTAGTTCTTCACCTTCAACCCTATCCCAGTTCGTTACCTTCAACCCTATCCCAGTTCTTTACCTTCATTCCTATCCCAGGTCTTCACCTTCATCCCTATCCTAGTTCTTGACCTTCAACCCTATCCTAGTTTTTTACCTTCAACCCCTATCCTAGTTCTTTACCTTCAACCCTATCCTAGTTCTTTACCTTCAATCCTATCCCAGTTTTTTACCTTCAACCCTATCCCAGTTCTTCACCTTCAACCCTATCCCAGTTCTTTACCTTCAACCCTATCCCAGTTCTTTACCTTCATCCCTATCCCAGTTCTTTACCTTCAACCCTATCCCAGTTCTTTACCTTCAATCCTATCCCAATTGGGTTTTCACATTCCTGATAAAAACAAATGAAAAAAGGTAAAGAGTTTATAGTTTAAACTTAAAGGTACAAGGATGTTACCAAGATAGAATTAAGGGTAAAGAGTGTATAGTTTAAGGTTAAAGGATGTTACCAGGAAAGAATTAAGGGTAAAGAGTGAATATTTTAAGGTAAAAGGATGTAACCAGGAAAAAATTAAGGGTAAAGAGTGTAAAGTTTAAGGTAAAGTTAAAGCAAGTTAATCAGGAAAGAATAAAAGGCAAAGGGTGTAAAGTTTAAAGTTTAAAGGAATTTCAACAGTAATGACATTGAGGGAAAAATAAATAAAATTTTGGAGATGAAAAAAGTAAAAATGTCCAACTTTTCATTTTTCCATTATATTTTTGAAAATCATTCCCCGTCAGGAGAATTCTAAAAATATACATTCATTCTACACTACAGGTCCTGACTACTGAAAAACGATTGTTTCGTAAAAAAAAGATCGTTTAGGGGATCTGATAAAAGTTTATGTTTAGGAGATCTTCTAAAAGTTTATGACTTATGGGATCTTCTAAAAGCTTATGTTTAGGGGATCCGCTAAAAGTTTATGTTTAGGGGATCTGCTAAAAGTTTATGTTAGGGGATCTGCTAAAAATTTATGTTTAGGGGATCTGCTAAAAGTTTATGTTTAGGGGATCTGCTAAAAGTTTATGTTCAGGGGATCTGCTAAAAGTTTATGTTTAGGGGATCTGCTAAAAATTTATGTTTAGGGGATCTGCTAAAAGTTTATGTTTATGGGATCTGCTAAAAGTTTATGTTCAGGGGATCTGCTAAAAGTCCTGCCAGGATCTAAGATACCGGTGGATGGAAAGGTAGGCTTCTCAATAATATAAAATGGGCTTTTCAAATTCTAGATTTTTCTTTTCGATACGATAATGATTAATGATATATTGATCCATTAGTTCCAAATCTTTACTATTTTACTTCTTGGATTTTTGTTTTAATGGGATGAGAGCAGTGCTTAGAATTAATTTTGTTGCAGATTCGCGCTTCAAAAATGAATCCGAGTCATAATAAAATCTTTCCTAGAATCTTACTACCTTCTTTTCATCGTAAATGTCATTAAACTTGATTGGAAATTATGTTTGGTGTAGGGCCAGTTTTTGGTTTATTATTGCCACTAAATTTTGAAAATTTTTATTTTCTTCGACCCCAGAAACAAATTAAATATTTTATCAAATCAAATATATTAGATTACTTGTACATCAAGAGGAAGGATTAAGCTCCAAATTATTTTAAAATGCTTCAATTTTGTAAATTTAAATGTTTCCAGGTGTACTCTGGAGAAAGTACATGTGATGAGAGCTTGATCACTGGTGAGAGTATGCCAGTTAGGAAAACAGTTGGGTCGCAGGTCATTGGTAAGTATGTCAACTTGTTTAAGGTTTATTTAGGACACAGAACATGTAGGGTTTCCAGCAAAAATCAATTTTGCGAATTCGCATTTTTTTGCTGAATTTTCGTTTTTTTTGCGACAATTTTTTTTCGTGAAACAGATTAACGCGAAATGTTGCGAAAAAAGCAAAAATGTTTTTTTTCAACCGGAATGTGAAAAAAATCAAAATATCGTCGGAAAAAAAAAAATTCCTGAAAAATGTAAAATTTTCGCGAAGTGACGGATGTAATTTTAGAAAACATATTCATTGACACAGAATTTAAAGTCGAAGATAACAAATGGGGGCTACAAATGGAAATAATCAACTTATTATTAGCTATAATTAGAATCAGATCTGATTTTGCAAAAATTAAACTGTAAAACATGAAGAATTTTCTAAATTCTTTATTTTGTTATTTTGTCACAACTGTACACTGTACTGCAGTATACAATCATTGTAATACTTTAAACATTTTTCTTAGTTGGGGTTTTCTGCGGACAGTTTTGTTTTCTAACTTTTTTTTCAAGGTGGAGCAATGAACAAGAACGGAATGATTTTAATCCAAGCAACCCACGTAGGCGAGGAGACGGCCATCTCACAGATTGTTAGGAAATTATTTATTCTATAATTTACAAAAAAGGGACTAAACATTTTATTTCAAGCAACCTTCATTTGGCATATATGATTCAAAACAGTGCCATTTTTACTTTTATCTGATTAATGAAAAATGTAAGATTCGGTTGATTTTCTTCATTTTTTCTTTAGCATAAATCCGCAACTCACCTTTTAAAAAACATTTTAATTGTACCTAATTTATTTATTTTGATCAGACCTTAGTTTAAAGGTTACCGTTGTGAATTGTACATGCCATTCTATAAGAGCAGGGTCAACTGAAACTACATCTATAAACCCTTAAAAATATTATTTTATGTCTAGTTTTTAAATTCATAATTCATATTTTTATTCAACTACAAAGCATGAGGTATTACAAAAAAGCAATCACAATTAACTTATCAGTTTGGACCCGCCTAACCAGGGTAGGTTGTTTTAATTGGTCCAATTAAAGTTTAAATGATTTGATTGTGCAGATTAGTAGAAGAGGCCCAGACTAGTAAAGCTCCAATTCAGCAACTAGCAGACAAGTAATACATCTTTTATTTCATAGGGGGTAGTTAAATTGTTTGAAAACAAACATAAATGGCGGAAGTACAGGACACTAAAAACTCCGGTTTATTTGAATTACCGGACTGACCTGAAGGCTGCTAGGCTAGAGCAAGTTGTACAGTATACAAGAAGACCAAATAGGGCAAAATTGAACAGAACAGTAATTGATTCATTCCTTTTAAGGGAGATTAATGTGACTGTATCGTACATTACATCCATTCTACCTTTCTACAGTCATAATCAGAAAGACCCGGAATAGATTTACGACTTACAATCTAATTTTCAAATATGATTGAAGAAACGCTAATCACTAAATAGCCCCAGCCCTGCCATTTCCAAAATGTGGTCTACCTTTTTTGAGCATTTACAATTACTAGAGATATCGCCTGATTAACTGTCAATTAATTCCGGGTCTCTCTGATTATGACTGTACAATATTTTTACCCCGTGCACCCAGACAAGGGTTTTAAACGCTCGAATGTCGTCCTCTGTTCAAACTTTCAATTATCATTCGAGCATGGATATTTTTTAATACTTGTTTACAGTGAAAAAAAACACTAAGGGTAAAAAATACCATCAACAATAATTGCTTTTAACATCCTTTCTTTGTAAAGCAATGTTTTAGAACTTTAGAATTAAAGAATGGATGCACGAAACCTGTATTTGTGACAAAGAAACAGAACAAAGATGTCATATGATGATTGTTTAATGTGTGTAATAGGGATAACTAGGTGCTTAGAATTAATTTTTACTTAAAGAACACCTTAATATGAAATAAATTTCTCTTCCTCCTTCACTGTCCTCACAAGCATTAAAAATAACCCTTTCTTTGCTACTTAATTAACATTTTCCTTATGGTATGAATCATACTCATAAACAACTTAACGTTTAAACTTCAAATGTAAAATAAATAAGTATCTATTAGAATCTATAATATATCTCATTCTTGATTTAGTAAGTTCACTACGTGGTTTGAAATGTGAGAAGAAAGATTTATTATAAGAGATTGTTTAACTACTTTATAAATACTTATATTGCCCCTGGTTTGGGATTAGGAATACAACAAAGTATCATATGGCTCAAAAATGTTCCTGAGGCCCAGAATAATCTGAACTTTTATATGTCCAATCTACGAAATACAGCGCAAAACCGGTTTTTAGTAAAAATTTCACCGTTTAAAGAGTATTCGAATCTTATGAATATCTTTGAGCGGTAAGATAGGATTAGTTGTGATCCTTAAACAATGTTTTCTTATTTGTATTCTAATCAGGATTGCGGGATACTTTGTACCCTTGGTGGTTGGATGCAGCCTGCTTACACTCCTCTCTTGGGTCCTTATTGGTTATGTTAATAACCAGTATCTTCCAGTATCTACTATGGAGAGGTATGGGGGATTATAAAGGGGGGGGGGGGGTAAATGTTGATTTCCAGTACGTACCATTTTTTATTTTGATTTCATTTGTATAACTTTGATTTTTTAGTTAAACGGAAGGGAGCCCTTCATTAATCTAAATATATAAAGTAGTAATCTTTGTTAGTCTAATAAACTCCTCCCAAAGTTTGCCTCTTTCAAATGTTGAGTGGGTTGACTTTTACATGAAAAATTTGCTTTCCAGACAAAGCTGGGTTTTAAAGCTAGTTATTTACAAGTACATATTTTTTTCTAGGGAGGGATTTAGTCCTGAAGAAATCACGTGGCAGTTTGCGTTCAGAATGGCGCTCTCAGTTCTTGCCATCGCTTGTCCCTGCGCGCTCGGGCTCGCGACTCCTACAGCTGTCATGGTTGGAACAGGGACAAAGGATAAATAAAAAAGATTTGATATTTTTTTAGCTTTTCAAAGCAAACTGCTTCGCATGTACTTTTCTAGAACAGGGTTACCCAAAGGTATAAATGGGTCATTTTTCATGAACTCAGTCTTGGTGATCATGGAGATCAATTTCATGAATTTTCTTTGTACATAGCTGACATATGATGAGAAAACATTAAATCTAATATTTCAGGCACCTGTGACCTCTGGTCAAAAAATATAAATACAATTTCTGAATATATGCAATAAGTAAAAAAAATTAAAATTAAAATTTATGGCGTTAATTAAGAAAAAAGTTACAACTAATGAAAGCATGCGAGGTCAGGCCGAAAATTACCTCAAGGCCTGAACTTTAGGAGGCTATAACTCAGTAACCAGAGGTCAAAGGAGCCTGAAATTTTGTATTTACTGTTTTCTCATACTAGCTGTGTGCAAAATTTAAAGAAAATCCATGACATTGAATTCCATGATAAAGAATGACCCAAATAAGGTCAGAGCATGGTTCCCCCAAGGAATAAATTTTGTCAGTACAGGATTCCCCAATGTTTAAGTTGGTTTAGAACGGGGTTCCCTTAAGGTATAAATGGAATCAGAACAGGGTTCCCTTAAGGTATAAATGTGATCAGAACAGGGTACAGGGTTCCCTTAAGGTATAAATGGGATCAGAACAGGGTTCCCCCAAGGTATAAATGGGGTTAAAACAGGGATTTCCAAGGTATAAATGGGGTTAAAACAGGGATTTTCAAGGTATAAATGGGCCGGGGTCAGAGAAGATTCATCAAAAGTTCAAATAAATGGACTCAGAACATAATATTATGATATTGAGAAGAGTTATATTGAAAATTTATAAGATCATATTATTTTTATAATATTGTTAAGTTCTTCTTAAAATTAGAAAATATTTTGGTGTTATCATATTTTGAAGGCTTTCTAGTTGAATACTTTGATGATATTGTAATGTATTTTCGTAAGAGATGGACCTGAAGTTCAAGAAAAACATTTCCCCCAACATAATATGTTTTTGTAATGAATATTAGACGTGCTTTTCACTTGAGAGTTATGAGAATATTTTCAATTTTCATAATATTATAACACAAACCATCTGACACTGGGATAGGGGTGAGCAAAAAGGAAAAATGAACTTACATTTTTTTAATATTTTTATTTTTTCATATGAAAAGTTATGTCATTTTGAAGTCGCCCATTAATGTTTATTCTATTACAAAGTCCTTAATGAGTCTCATAAAACCAGTATAAAATTTTAGAATTCAACGAAAATATGGGTTGCTTCAAATCGCTGCCATTTTGATTGAGAAGAATTTACACGTGTTTTTGTTATGTATTTTGGTCAAAAACAACAACATTTTGAAGTCCTTAATGACAACAACAACAACAACTGAAACGGGAATTTTTCTCCACATGGTTGTTGTTGATACTTCGCTGTTGTTGATAGCTCTCAACTTGTATTTTGATAGGACCACTTGCGACCAAAGCTTCAAAAGATTTTACATCCAAAAGAATTTTTTTAATGCTTTGTGATTTTTTTACGTTTTTTTCCATAAAAAAGAAGAAGATTTTAACTCAAAACATGTATTTTTTAATCCCTATTTCAATATATTGCACGTCCATATAAAACATCTTTCATATTTTTCTCACTTTTAGTTTCTGGCAATTCTGTTCATCTTTATAAACAAACATTTTTTGAATAACCATCTAGTTCTAAAGCTGATATTGTAAACTAATTTCCAAAAACTGAAGTTCGAGAAAAATGATATTTTGGTTTATGATTTTTTACAAATACCTATAATCTATATCCTTTGTCTGGTCCCAGGAGTTGGAGCCATCAACGGAATCCTGATCAAAGGCGCGGAACCACTGGAAAATGCGCATAAAGTAAACGCCGTCGTTTTTGACAAAACTGGTGAGTCGCAATATTCAATTTTTACAAAATATATAGAGATATAATTAAAGATATTCCTGATTTAATATATATTCACTTAGAGTGGGGGGGGGGGGGAGATTTAAGTGCAGTAAACTAATTAGATGTTTAGGAACATATATCACAATTAAAATTTTCTCGATAAATCAATGTTAGAATCATTTCTTAATTTTTCATCATTATATTAAACTTTTTATTCTTTAAGAATTTGTTTGCACATTTCTGAAATTTTATCAAATGTATTTTCAATAAAGATTCCAGGAAATCTACAGAAAATGTTTGTGAACAATGAGACATCAGTAACTGAGGAAGATTACTTACCTGTTCCCAAATAACTAACTAGTTTAATGTATAATTTTACTTATCTTTTGTCGTCGTTATTTAATAATTTTTAAAAACCCGATTCTCAAAATTATCCTCAAAAATGAACAATCTATGAGGATTTTCAAAGATTAAAATGAGCTCTTGCTGATCAAATATGCATTGTAAAAACGTCTCCTAGGTCTCAAATGGTATCTAAAAAAATTCTCCACAATACTACATTCATAGTTCAACTATCATACATTGCCGGTCACCCCCTTAAAAAAAATATTTTCTCCTCCAAACCAACCTTAAACCAAAGAAAACATTCAAACCACTCACGTTACAAACTATTTAAACCCACGCTTTAGTCGTAAATAAGTAATTTTACTTCGCTAATTAAATTAGATTTTTGTATGCGTGAGCTTGAGGCCACATCCCTTAATTTAAAGTTAAAAAAAAACTTAAATTAGATCTAAACTTTTTCATGAAATTGAACAAAATTAGCTTCTTTCCAAGTTTTAAAGTGAAAATAAATATTTAAATTCCAGCGTGGAGGAAATAATGCAAATAAAAAATAAGAGTCCGAGTTTATCACAATGAATATTACAAAAAAAAATAAGGGGAGGAGGCTGAGAGGTGGAAAATAAGAAATATTGTGTATAGACCCCTGTTATGGAATACATTCTTTTTCTTAATTTATCTTTTATCATGTCCTTGTCTATATTTAAATTGTTTACTATGAATTCTGTTCCCCTATTAATAGTATTTTTTTTGATTCGCTGATTCATTTGAAAGAAATCGAGTAAAAGAGTTTCCATCATTTCAAATTACGACAATCAAGTGACAGAACTACGTATTTTGTGGACTTCAGACATGTTTTCCCGGCAGCCTCGCACAATTTAAAATATCTTTTTATTTGAGGGGTTTCATTTTTAAACATTTGAGTTTTTTAGGAACCATAACTCACGGAGTTCCGACGGTAGCTAAACTGGTTCTGCTACGTGACCTTCTACCTGACCCTGCTGCTTCAATCAGGAACAAAACCATCATCGTTAAAATTTAAAATAATTGATAAAAAATTAATCATTAAAATTTAGATAGATTCATTACAAATCTACAACTCCAGTCTTGACTTCGAGATTGGAATGTGGAACCTCTATTGTTCTAACCAGTTCTAACTTTTTTATAAACTGATTGGTTTATGTTTGTCCAGTCTTGTATTATCTCTGTTTGTGTACATTATTATAATCTGATTGGTTTATGTTTGTCTAGACTTGTATTATCTCTGTTTGTGTACATAATTATAATCTGATTGGTTTATGTTTGTCCAGTCTTGTAGTATCTCTGTTTGTGTACATTATTATAATCTGATACGTTTGTCCAGTCTTGTATTATCTCTGTTTGTGTACATTATTATAATCTGATAGGTTCATGTTTGTCCAGTCTTGTATTATTTCTGTTTGTGTACATTATTATAATCTGATTGGTTTATGTTTGTCCAGTCTTGTATTATCTCTGTTGGGAACTGCTGAAGGATCATCAGAGCATCCTCTTGCTACAGCCATTGTGAAATTTGTTCAGGTTCAGCTTTATCAGTATTTGATTAAAACTATGATTCATCCTTTCTTAATTTATAAATATAATTTTTTTAATTTAAAAAAAAAAATTTTTTATCAATACTACCATTCTTCCAGGACTGTTGAAGATAAAAAAATATATCAAAATTAGTTTTCCAACTCCGAGTTTTTCTTTCTGCATGAGTGAAAACCTTTTTTTTTGTCAATAAAGACGATAAAGTGTATTTTTTTAATATCCTAAAAGGTTATCATGTACAATAGGTGTGAATACAACTTGAAAGGAAATTATGCATGTATTCAACGAGAGTAAACCCGTCTTACAGTATAGAGGACATTAGTTAAAACCGTATTTAACAAGAAAAAGAAATATTACATGTAAATTCTCTAATTGTAATTTCACTGAAAACATAAACACTTTTTTAAAAATGTTTTGTCATGACACTGAAAGTTGAATTATCACTACAATGTTTAACACAGCTCACTATAGTTTCAGTAGAAGTCAATATTTCCATTTACTGTCATAGCGCCGATATCTCTAATTTGATAATGAGTTAGATATAAAGATAGATGTTACCGCCATGCAATTACTATTGGTTCAGAATATACACCAAACACATGGCTGAACCCTGATTGGATCAGGCGCTAATGGACTCGGCATACTAAAGTGAGCTGTACTGAATGTAATTACATATACCTTATGTACTTGATAATCTTTTTGTTAACATATCTGATAAAATGGTGCGGACAAGCAGAGGCGCATTATAGAATTGTACTTATAAACCCTGTATTTAATATCCTATTATAATTTAAAATAAAAACTGTGTGAAGCTTCTAATTATTTCCTCCTTTATGCGACATTACGTCAAACCTAGACAAATGTGAATATAAGTTTTTAAAGTTCCAGTCTTCGTTATTCAACTCAATAAATTTTTGAATATTTTTTATCTTGGTTTAGGAATCCCTGAACACGAAGAAGACTGGAAAGGTTTTAGATTTTCAGGTAAAATTTCTATAATATGCCACAAAAGTCCACAAATGCCCGATTCAAAACGGAACCTTTAAAAGCTTTGTCTGATCCGTACTGGAGGATGGGGGGGGGGGAGGGGTGTGTCCCCCAGAAGGATTAGGGTGAAAAGTGTTAAAATTCTCACAATTTGCATCATTTGCTCTACAGCTCAATTAACTATTACAAAGACCCCACTACTGAATTAATAATTTTCTGCTAAAAAACAAGGATTTATTATTATTCCTTGATAAAAAGTGATAAGGGCACCGTTGTCAATCAAACATGCCGCTCTAAAATTGGAGGGTAACTGACTGTACAGTCCCTTTAAGCTAAATACTTCTTTTTCCACATATTTCTGCATTGTTTTCTGTTATCCCCAGTTATATTCAGGCTTCTCCTGGTTGTGGTCTGAGTGCTAAGATTGGAAATATTGACAGCCTAGTGGCAGAGGGGAAACTTAAAACCCAGGTAGAGATAATTAGAAACAAACCTTCCATACACTCTGTTCTTACTCTGCACTTGCTTGTTATTTTAGTTCTGTCAATTCAGGCATCTTTGATAGGGTAAAAAAAGTGACACCAAAAATTAGAAATCCCTTTTTGAAAAAATCATTTTTTTTTAGAAATCAGGGTTAAAACCAAACAACTGTAGCTTTTAGGCTTCATCAAGTTTATTTTGTGTTTTGTTGCCACATCTTTATTAACGTAAGGCTTTGATTTTTTTGTTACCAAATATCTTACTTATACAAAATTTCTACGATTTCTTAAATGTTTTTGTTTTGAAAAAGAACTCCATAGATTAATCCAATGTTGGTGTTATATCTTCAATTACCCTGAATTGCCTGAATTTCCTGAATTGCCTGAATTTCCAAGCAAAAAAACCTAAAATTGAGTTAAGTGCACGCACATAGCAAAATGTGCATGGTTCTAATCTTTTAAAGCTCAGAGAGTTAGTTGAACCAGCTACGACAGGATCAACTGCCTAATATTCTAGAACTATGCGATATATCTGCTCTAATGACTTGCCCCCCCCCCCTCTACCAAATATGGATTATTCAAAATCTCCGAAAGAACGAATTTTAAGAACAATTTGTTCTTTTCAGTTGACACACCAATAGAGGTGTTCTTCAAATTTTCTATTGTACAGCTCAATGGATGCTAAAGAAGGCAAAGAACAATGGAGTTTGTGTCTACGTAATGGGAGATATTTAATGAACAATCCCGGCTCCTCATTATAATTCCAAACTGGATAATGATCTTTCATGTTCTTTTCACCAGAAAACAATAGAATTTCAAGTAAATTATGATGGTAGCCTACGTCAACGGATGCAAGGAACAAAAGAGTGTGTGCTGTGATGTGAGAGAACAAAGCTACTCTCTTCATCAAATAGGAATTCAGATTTAAGAACTGCCAAATTCTGGTTTACAATATCGATTATCCAGCTAACCTAATTTCTGAAAAAAAAGCGTGTTAATTTTCTGTATCTTCATGGCAAGGAGGTTCATTCTTCTCTTTGTTTAACAAAAATCTAGTTATTCAGGGTTTCTAAAGATTTAAAAAACAATATGAGTAATTTTCTTTGTTAAAAACAGTTCAATATTTTTAATACAGCGAGAACCAGAAAACTTTGGAATTTAGAAAGACAAGTTTTAGACAAAATTTATGATTTTTAATAGTCTGCAATGAACAACCCACTTAACAATTAATTTTCATTTTGAAGCTTCTAGTAAAACTATTTGTTATGTAACATCAAATGTACTGAAAGGACCTGAAATGTCGTCTTAATATTCCACAATTTTATGCTTTGTACACTGTACAGTATAAATATTTGGAAATGACTAAAATTATATGTTATCAACTTTGTAAATATGAGAAGGAAGGATTAGGAGAATATTGATCTAGCAGGAGCTAGTGTATCCATTCCTATGTTTAGGTTATCAACTATGTGAATATGAGAAGGAAGGATTAGGAGGATATTGATCTAGCTAGAGCTAGTATATCCACTCCTATGTTTAGGTTATCAACTATGTAAATATGAGGAGGAAGGGTGAAGAGGGTATTGATCTAGCTGGAGCTAGTGTATCCACTCCTATGTTTAGGTTATCAACTATGTGAAAATGAGGAGGAAGGGTGGAGAGGATATTGATCTAGCTAGGGCTAGTGTATCCACTCCTTTGTTTAGGTTATCAACTATGTGAATATGAGAAGGAAGGGTGAAGAGGATATTGATTTAGCAGGAGCTAGTGTATCCACTCATATGCTTCCTAAGATTTTCAATGAGCAAGGTAAGCTTAAAACTTACTTGATGTTGATAAAGCAAAACTTAAATTTTTCTAATTTTCTAAACTGTTAATTTTTATCATAATTTTAAGTTTAGAGGTTTAAATTGTCTTGTCTAATAATTTTTTCAAAAATTTTGTTTTTCTAATGAGAACAAGGAAAACTTGAAGTGTTCTTATTTTATCGAGTGGCATGTCCGATTCACAACTGTTCTCTAAAGAGCTTTGTCTGCTCAATAATGCATGAAATGTCAAGCATTTTGTCCTTGAAAGTTTATTATTTTTAATTATGGTTTCTCAACAAAATAACCTGCCAATGTGTGGATCAGAAACTTTGAAGGAAATTGTCAGGATTAAAAACTTTCTAAGATAAAAAACTAGAAACCCTTCCACATTTTTGATCAGATAACGGGATAAGAAGAGTTTCATGTTGTGATTCTTGAAATTAAGCTATAGTCCTTTACTTTTCTGTCAAGGAATTGAGTCTTAACCACAAACTCGGACTTTCTAATTCCTATATCTTTGCAAACCGATGTCGTAGTTCTTAGATATTTCAATCAAGAAGTCGTAGTTCTTAGATATTTCAATCAAGAATTCTGTCAGATCAAATAATATAAATTTGAAATATCTAAGGTTTACACAATCAAGTTTCAAAGATAAATATACTAGGGATTTTAGAAATTAAATAACTAACACAAAGCATTTTACAACGGTTTTAAATTATATAACCTTGTTCATAGAGGAAATCTTGATAAACCTCTTCCCTCTGGAGAGGGAAAAGAAGGAGGAGAATGAAAAGGACAAGACAAGGAAGGAGGAGGACTACTACAAGGTCCTGGTGGGGAACAGGGAGTGGATGGAACGAAATTTTATTGAGGTAACAAAATCATTTAAAAATATCTTTGACTTGAACAATATGAATCTAAGGTCGAAACTTTTGTTTGAAATGGCGATAATCCGTCGTATCCTTTAAACTTTAAGGTTAAAATTTTTGCCAATTTTTTAAAATCTAACATTTTCTTTCAACCTGACCTGCCACTGGTTAACCTGGGAGGACCCCTGGTTAACGGTGACACGAAGTAGGGCCAGAGAATAGATTTAATACCTATTTCGTGACCAATTTCAAGCCAGCCAGCCTAAATATGTCTTATGTCTTATTATTATCCGAATTTAGGAAATTGAAATATTATTAATGTTCATGAAATATCATTTTAAAGGGACTATTAAATAATTTAATCCTCTATCTAAGGGACTATTGTCATAATGTCTAGTGACTCTCCATTTATAGAGTGGCACGTGCAATTCACAACGATACCCTTCAAACTAAAAGCTTCGTCTCATCATGCATGAATTAGATATCCATTTTTTGTTTAAAACTGTTTTTTTTTCTTCTCATTTTCTTCTTTTTCTCTTTAAAAATGACTTTAAAAGCTAGAAAACCTGGCATTATTGCACAGATTCTGGTTTTAAGGACGACCAACCGATGGGAATCCGACATGCCCCTTTTTAAATGACATGTCACCTAAAATTACTGAGGAATCGGAAGAATATTTATTTTGAACATATTATGCATCTTTTAATATTTTGTTTTACTTTTCATTTCTGCAGCCTGGAGGATTGAAAGCCTGAATTGCGTAAAGAAAAGGGTGTAAGCTATTTTGTGACTTGTAGCAGCAGGAAGATAACTATTGATGTAACATAATTATTTTGTAGGTTCCTGGCCACGTGGATGAACGGCTAAAGCTAGAAGAAGAGTTGGGTAGGACTGCTGTTATTCTAGCTGTTAATAAACAGCTCATTGCTTTAGGTATATTTAAAACTTAAACATTGTTTTTTTTCTATTTTTAAATGTCGTCTTTTTTTCCTGATTACAAAAGTTAATCTTCAATTATGATTTAGTTAAATATCAATTAAAGTAGGTTACATGCAGTATAAAACTAGGGGTGTATATTTCTCGAAAATCGTTATTTCCTGAATACCCCCTCCTCCTCCTCCTTTTTTTCTTTTTTTTTCTTTTCACAAGGCAGGTATATATGTTTGCGCGGAACGACAAACAAATTTTATGGGCTTTATTCGCTAAATGGGGGGGGGGAGATTTTATTGAATTTTATTTCGGTATAAAGGATCAAAAAGTATCAAACAGAATGAAAAAACTTGCGGAGGGCCAGGGCGGGTATATGTAAGTTTATCATTTTATTATTCTACAATTTATTAAAGATTTTTTAAGAAGATATACATGAAAAAAAAATAAAAAGGCTTTTTAGAATTTACAGTTTTACACGTGTTACATTGTTAATCAATTAATTCTTACATATGTCTCACGTTTTCTCTCATTATTCTAAGTCTCCACTCTCGTTAAAACGATGGTTCAGGTTTTTAATTGGCAGTTCTACCCCTGCGTTTAGCGAGAGAGAGAAGGCATACTGCATTAATTTGTCGCCCGAATCGCAAATGACGTCATAAACACTACTTCGCGGCAGTGCGCTTACATATTATTCGCCCGGACCGTATCGTTGTTAGTTTTTGGCGTAAACTATATTGTACCATTTTTTTTATTTAGTTGGTATAGCGGATACAGTTAAACCTGAGGCTGCCCTCACAGTTTACTGTCTGAAGAAGCGAGGTCTTGATGTTATACTACTAACTGGAGATAACAGGTATAGGACATCATTTTGATCAGGGGTGTACACATTGATTCCGTAGAATGTACAAGGTGCCTAAAAAAAACGGGGAATAAGGGTCTACAAACTCTCGTTCATAATCGGATTTTCAAGATTGATGCCAATTTATATATCTACGTACAATTACCGATTCAGTGGGTCTAATTTTAGGCTTGTAGATCTAAAAATTACAATTTATGGGCTCATGAAGTATCCAACTGGAGTGGTAAATTTGGTAAAAATATAAATAATCTCTGTTTGCACAACTTTGTACAAGGGTCTACAAACTTGTTTGTAAACGGATTTTCAAGATTAAGACTTGTAGATTTAAAAATAACATTTTGATAGGCTCCTAAAGTTTCCAACTGGAGCGAGTAAAAAGTAAAAGATAATCTCCGTTTGTACAATTTTGTATTCAATGTCAGGTTACAGTTTATTACAATTTAGTGTAACCAGTATGAACTCAATAGCTTGGAATAAGGATAGGTTCATTGATGTAACCCCTTCAGTTCTAATACGGATCCGGAGCTAAGCTCAGATTGGATAGTTATAGCTAATCTCAGATTGGATAGTTATAGCTAATCTCAGATTTTAAGTAGTCATTCTTATTAGCTTTTGTACACAGCTATAGGTCTGACGGTAAGTAGGATGGATAATAAACCGCCTCGTGTAAAGGTATTCAGATATTTTATCCGTTAAAAGATGCTATCCTAGGAAACATGTTTCAAGCGCGTGATTCAAAACACGCGGGAAATCCAAGCCAACGTTGACCCCGAGTTCTATTTACACTCAAGCCAAAAGGCTTGATCCACGGGGCATGATGAATAAAATTTGCCAGGCTTAAGTCGAAATTGAGGAAGGTTAATCCGTCACATGAGGCGGAAGAAAGGCGGAGAGTCTGCCAGATAGATCCGGCTCTATTCAAATCAATAGTATCAAACATGCTCTGTTTTTTCATACTGTAAACACATTTTTTAAGCAACGCACCAAGCTTATTTTTCGCCTAAATATCACCAATTGATATCTATATATAAAGCTGTAATCTCTGTTTGTCTGTTTGTTTGTATGTCCGATCATAATTCCGGAACCCTTTGATCGATCCATCTAAAACTTTGATTGGGGCACTCGGGAGAACCACGGAAATGTTCTCAGCTTGGTTTTGAGATTCTAAGTTGAGTAGGTCCACTTCCATTGGGGAAAAGCTAAAATCGAAATTTACGACCAAGCGTGGGGTAAACGGCGGGAGTAACTATACGTACCCTGGCCAACGCTGGGTCCTCAAACTAGTGAAGATAAAGTTAGACTTATAATGTAAACTCTAAGATAAGACATAAAATGTCAACTTTGTTATTTTTAATCCTCTCAAGTAGGAAAATTAAAAATGTTACTTGTCATATTATGCATACTTTAGTGTCTGAATAAGAAAAAGGGAAAATTGAAAATTAAACAGAAAATTAATTAAGTTGTAAGGAAAGTATGTTGGGAAATTGTAAGTTTAAATGTAGTTTACAAATAAATCTTCAAATTAATATTTAGTTTATTTGATTATTAAAATGTAAAATATTATTTTATGCAGCTAATTATTGCAGACATTTTCTGCTCTAATCAATTCTTAAAAGTTTTTGATTTTTAATAGTAAGCTTTAAAAAAATAACGAAAAAACAAATAATTATTTTCTTTCAATGTTTGTTGATTTTAATTTTTTTTATTCCCTAATAAGCAAATAATATAAACGACTGAATAATTTTAAAGATAATGATGATAATGATGATAATGTTGATAATGATGATAATGATGATAATGATGATAATAATGATGAAAATGATGATAATGATGATAATGATGATAATAATGATAATGATGATAATGATGATAATGATGACAATGATGATAATGATGATAATGATGATAATGATGATAATGATGATAATGATGATAATGATGATAATGATGATAATGATGATAATGATGATAATTAAGAAATCATAATGTATCCTTACCCGGGCTTACCTAAATATGACCTTGTATCATTTAGCTAGGAAGGTGCTGACAGGCGTGACGTTTAACTCCATTCGTTGTTTTAGGGTTGTCATAATGAGTAAATAAAAGAGATGGAGTGAAGAATAGAAGGGAGGGGCGAGGGGAGGGGGGTCAAAAGCTTAAATTGTTCTAATTAAAAGTTTCAAATTAAAAGGTTAATTAAATTCCGAATTTATTTGAATAGTTGAGTTTGAGATTCTCCGAATAGATGCACTAATTAATTGTTCACAAGTTTTGGTTTTGCAGGGATTCCTATAATTATTTTAGAATATGATTTAGTATTATAATTAATGTAAGGGGAACTGTAAGCGTAATGTCATGTGATCTCCATGCAAATATGGCAATGCCAGATTTACAAAGGTACCCTTGAAACCTTTACCTGATCAAAAATGTGGATGATAACGTCGTTTTTCTGATTCAACGTGTTTATTTCTGTGAGTTTCTCCATGGCTTCTTATATTCAAGGAATGCACAAGTCACTTTATCAGAGAAATTGCGAATGAAAAGAAACAGCTTAAATGAATTGATATCTAACTCATACTTGATCAGACAAAGCTTTCAAGGGTACCGTGGTAAATCGAACATTGCCATCTTTGCATTCAAGCTTTATTTGAAATTATGCTGATACTCCCTTTAAAGGTTGCTATGGTTGGAGATGGAGTCAATGATTCCCCAGCCCTAGCTCAAGCTGATATAGGTAATCAAAAGAACCTTGGAATAAAGAAAATAAAAAATTACAAAACAAAATAACAGTGCCTAGGATCCTTTTCATTTTCATGCGGATCCGGATTCGTCGTGGATATAATGAATCGAAGTCATAAACATTTCTTAAAGATTTATTTCGCTTTTTTATGCTAAACCATTCAGAGTTAAAGTTAGTACATTTTTAATTATCTATTTTTTAACAGTTCACATATGGGATTTGAGAGCAAAGTTTTTTTTACGATCTGATGATCCATGTTTCCGCATATTTTGCGAATCCGGGAGCATACATGTTGCGGATCCAACAGATTCTGATCCTAAGCACTGCAAAATAAGTTCATTTGTTTTATTGTTTAACTGAAAGTTTGTTGGGTAATCAAATATGAACCAGATGAATGCGTGATGAAAACTGTTTACGTCCTGTTATTTAATAAAGGCGTTTTTTACATAATTTAGCATAGTCTTTGGTTTTCGTTATTACAAGCTTGATTAAACTCAGTTACAGGGTTTTAGAAAAGTTTTATGAAATCACTTTTCTCTTAAGGATGAATATAAGAAAAAATTGCACATTCATACTTTTTGATTGAGCAACGAATTATACATCAAAAAAAAATTTTATCTACTATTTATCCGATCTTTTGCATAACAAATTGGCGTACCTTAAATGGAAATTATAACTGTAAAATGTATTAAAATAATTACCAACTGGCCGTACTTTAGATTTGATATAAATATATAACTGTTTGATTAGGGGGTTTTGGAAAGTCTGATTTTTTATAATTAGTCTTAGATTAGATTTGATAAGTTTTAATAAAGTAGATTCAGCGTTAATAAATAAATAAAGACACTAAGAACTAAGTAAAAAAATGAAGGATAAGTTTAAACTACTAATTGTATTCCTTGTAGGGATTGCTATTGGAAGTGGAACAGATGTTGCAGTTGAAGCAGCTGATGTTGTTCTCATCAGGTAGATTATGCTGTACACTGTACACTGTGCACTGTACACTACACTTCATTTCATTGTAAACTGTACACTTGAGTTGTTATGAAACTCCAATGATAGCTGTAGGATGGACCTCTGTTTGTCTTTGTGGGATTGGGAAAAGAGAAAAAACTTATTATATTATTATTCCAAACTGGAGTGCTCTGATAAATAATTAAGAAACACTAAAAGGATGTTTACTTTGGTCTGATACTTATCATTGTATGATTTATCAGGGTTTCCCTTTAGTGGGGCTTCATAGTGTAAATGTAATTCAAATGATCATTAATGAAAGAGATTTTCTATTCCAAATTTTTGAAGCTAAAAATTAAAATTATTTTCAATTGCGGGTTCTGTGAGGAAAGATTGTCAACTACCAATCCGAAAAAATAATGCTGAGGCCGAATTTAAAGAATTTTAGCTGTGGATTAAATTTGAGACGCGACTCAAATATGGTTGGTTCCACTTGAAGTTGTAATTAATGTTTCAAGATTTAAGCCGTTGCTCAATTAACACCGGTTTTTTAGCGGATTTGAGAACTTTCCACAAATATTTTCATATATTTTTATTGATAAGCGTGAGATTTATTTTTAACTGATTCTATAAAGTAAAAATAAATTTTTGTTAGGAAAAGATTTTTCTTAAATATTTAAAATCTTGTATTTTTTACATATATTTCATATTGTTTTTTTAAATATTTTTTCAAATTTTTTTCCACGGCCAAAGCCGGGCCCTTTAGCTAGTATTCCATATAATGATCAGGCTAAAATGATTTTTTTTTTGCATATTTTCCATATACAAGAAAACTACCAAGCTCTAGAATGATCAACTTAGGAAGGAAGGAGAAGTTGTTTGACTTCAAGAATATAATATTAAGAAAGAAAAGATTTATGTTCTGGAGTAATTAATTAAAGATTAAAAGAAAATTTTTCAATTGGGAGAACTTGTAAAAAATTGAATAGCATTTTTACTATAAAAGTTCACTGAAAACCTCCACCGCCATAGTTGTATAGAAAGAGATGTAAGGTTTTGAAGCAAACTCTGTCCCTGAATTAGGATTCTGTCTTAATCAAGTATTTGGTTTTTGTAAATTGTTAGGTTACATTTAAAAAAGTAAACTAACTAAGAGGGACTGGTAGGCCAGAGAACCTACACATAGACCCCTGATCCTAAATACTGCTGACCATGAAGGAAGATATCTATGCTCTCCTAGTCCTCCTAGTTACCTCATTATACCTTTTAAGTGACTATTCCCCATTGGGTGATCATATATTTTATACTAGGCTTTTAGGGTGCTTCGCACCCATCTTCTATTTAAATTGAGAACATGTTCTTTTTGTTAACATTTTAAAACAAAGAAGAAAATTTTAAAATTCGCGGATTTTCAAGAATTTAAATTTTTTTATAAAATTAAAAACCTTTAAAACACATTTTTTAAAAAATTTTATCATTCATAAACCTTCCCTGTGGTCACGTGATGTCCCACAAAAAATTTGGGCCCGATCGGTTCATCCGTTTTGACGTTTATTGGAGACAGACAGACAAGCCAAATTTATAAAACTAAAAACCTTTAAAACACATTTAAAAATTTTTTTTATCATTCATAAACCTTCCCTGGGGTCACGTGATGTCCCACAAAAAATTTGGGCCCGATCGGTTCAGCCGTTTTGACGTTTATTGGATACAAATAAACACCCAGACAAGCCAAATTTATATATAGAAGAAGAATTCGTATTTAGGAATGATCTGCTTGATGTAGTTGCCTGCTTGGATCTGTCCCGTAAAACAGTTTCTAGAATTTGGTTGAACTTCATGTTCGCTTCAGTTTATAATCTTATTGGTATTCCTGTAGCAGCAGGAGTATTCTCACCCTGGCAGGTTAGTTCAAAGAAAAACCTCAACCTCTTATCACAATGTGTAAAACATCTGACGAAAAATAATTATTAAATCTGCTATTGAAAACCCAATAAGATAACGTAACAAATGGAAATTGTTAAATAAGGCTAGGTTTTTTTAAAGATCAAACTTTTTTTAACAAAATATTTTTACAAAATAAAATAGTTTTCTTTCTTCTTGTGTTATGTTGTCGTCCTTTTTTTCGGTGTTTTGAAAAAAATGTATGGTTGCTGTCTTTGCACCATATTTTATTCGGTTTAGTGTTCTTTCTTTTACTCATTTTCCCTCAGTTGTTTTACTTCTGTACTAGGGTTTGAAGTAGCAATGCTGATGGCAATCTTTTTTTAATAATCAACTTTGGGCATTGGCACTTTCAAGTATGAATGAAAATGATTTGTTTTGAATCCGTTTGAATGAGATAATCGGAAAATAAATCGATAATGGAAAGTAGTTCTATATTAAAGCCAAATAGTGCACATAAAAAGAAGTTTGAATATATATATACAGTGAAACCCTTAATAACGAATACATCTGAAGAATTTATCAAATGTCGTCTTGACAAATTTTCAATTAGTTTATACTATAAACGTAAATTTCAGTATTTGCGAACATAAATAAATAGCCATGAATATGCGGGAACAGTTTTTAAGAGTTCCATATAATCATTTAATTAAAAAACTAGAACTGCAACATTCCATCATCAGAAAGTGAAGAATAAGACATTTGATGAATTCTTTCGATTTATTCGTTATTAAGGGTTTCACTGTACACCAATATCTTGTTAATTTTATCATCCTGGGTAGGAAACCATTAAGCATGAGTTGTATTGCGTGAATAAACGTCACGTTTGTTTAGATAAAACTTCAACCCTGGATAGGAAGTGGTGCAATGGCTCTGTCATCTGTATCTGTAGTTGTCTCTTCTCTACTGTTGAAGCTATATAAGAAACCAACAAGACAAGAGCTGGATACTGTAGAGTTTAAAAAATATATGCAGGTAGGCTACTATACTAACTTCTAACTAACCAAATTAAACTTATTTCTTAACATTGAAGTCTATATGGTTTAAAGGTACATCCAAAAAAACGTCCTTCGAAGTTTTATTTTGTTTTAAAATCGATTTTAGGAAAAATAATTGAACTCATCCCTCCCTAGACAGCTCCTGTAAACACCTCTGTTATTGTTGAGATTTTTTTTTCACATGATTATCATTTCTTAATGGGACTGTAAAGGAAAAATGAAAGGGGGTATAGGCTGAAACCTAAGAATCTCATGAGTTGATTGAGACCTATGAGACATCTATCTGATGTTCCCGTCTTGGGAAATTGATACAAAACTGTGTCAAAATTATACCAAAAAGATTGTGTATAAGATTCGAAGTATTTAACTGATAATTTTTAACAAATATGCAACCAATCTGAAAACGACGATATCCCAGAGGAGCCTGAGAATCTCAGGTTGGCTCCCATTATTATTTGAGTTTAATAATAATTCATTTGTAATAGATATTTATAATTGATAATATTATTTATACGTCCGTGTCACCAAAACTCCAACTAATGACAGTGCAGTATTATTGTCACGTGACTCAGTCTGAATCACGTGACCAGTATACTCCACTGTTATTGAGGGAGTTATGGTCACTTGATTCGGACGTATATCTTACAAATATACGTTTTGGTGTAATTTTGACACAGTTTATGTCCATTTCTCGAGACAGGAACATCAAATAGTTGTCTTACAGGTCTCATTTGACTCCTGAGATTCTCAGGTTTCAGCCTATACCCCCTTTTATTTTTCCCTTACAGTCCCTTTTACGCATATTTTGTGACTTCACAACTAGGCGTTTTTTAGTATTTTTACATTTTTGCGGCTCTGCATTTGACAAGAATCTAAATGATTATCATAGTCCATATCTTTGATGTACTTTTGTTAAATAATGTTTACTTTGACAAGATATTAACTAAAAAAGTCGGCTGTCATGATATTTACTGGATCAAAGAAAAAGTCCCGAACAGACTCGGCAATACATGTGTGGGTAAAATTATCTAGGCTGGGGATGGAGAGACTTTAAGTATTCATACTGGAGACGATTTGGAGGTGGAGATTAAACCTAGGAGAAGATTCTTCTCATTTTCAAAACTATCCAAGAGCCCCAGCCCCAGGTAGGTTTTAAACTTTATGCCATTGGACTATATTCATATCTCTCTCTCTCCTTATCAAACACGTGCTTGGAAACTCAGCTTTTGCTGGAAACTAATATTTCGCTGGAAAAGTCCTAAATTTTTTTTTAGAACTTTTGAATCTTGAGCCAAGGATATTTCCGTGGTTCTACTGAGTTTTTCAATCAAAATTTGAGGCAAATCGGTCAAGGAGTTAATGAGTTATGATCGGACATCCAAGTAAGCAGACTGACAACCAAAAACGGAGTTAAATATTGTATATATAAATATATATTTATACATTATTTTTGTAATAATACTAAATAACCAAACTCACTTAAAAAAAATAATGCAATTTTATGAATTTGTAATTTTGCAACTAAAATATATTGATAAACATCTATTCAAACTTTAATTCAATTCATTCATTACTCTTCAAAAGAGTAATGACGAACTCCTGATGATGCCAAAGTTTTTGGCGAAATATATTGAGAAGAAAATGATATAATTCTAGTGCTAGAGAGTAGGGTTGAGATTTGTTTAAAAACTATCTAAAACTTTAATTAAATTAATTTAAAGTTGTTTTTTTCATTATTTATTTTCATTAGAAAACATATAATTTACTTATGAGGAGTCAATAATACCAGAGCTGAAAACTTAAGTATAGGATATCCTTAATCCCGATTGCTTAATCTGAATATCCAATGTACACACTTTTGATTTTCTTCTTAATCCTCTTTCTTGAATATCCCTACTGTATAAGAGTTACGTTTGAATACAATTATAGATACAATGCTTTATCGATTGGACTAAAGTCAGCTATTCCCAAGTCGACTTTTAGAGCATTTAAACAAATATAAATTTAATCATGCTAATATGAACAGAGCTGAAAACTTTAGAATGAAATATCCAATTGGAAGATAAAGTTGCTTCTCTGGAGTTTAAATTCATGTGGAGAACAAGCAATATTTAAACTGGATATTAAGAAAAAGAGTGGTTTAAGCCTTAATCCTGATATCCACCATTCTAAAGTTTTCAGCTCTGATTAAAAAATACATATCTATATATAAATTTGGCTTGTCTGTCTGTTTGTCTGTCTGTCTGTCTGTCTGTTTGTATCCAATAAACGTCAAAACGGCTGAACCGATCGGGCCCAATTTTTTTGTGGGACATCTAGGGACCCCAGGGAAGGTTTATGAATGATTGAAATTTTAAATATTTGTCTCCATCAAAATTCGATCTTCATTAAATTTTTGAAAATTTTGAAAATCCACTAAATTTTTTGTGAAAATCCTCGAATTATTTTTGTTTTGTTTTACGATGTACACAAAGAGAACATGTTCACAATTAATTTAGAAGATGGGCGCGAAGCGCCCTATAAGGCTAGTTTTATTTCATTTGAGGACTATAGCCATTTTGAACGTTAGTGTTAATAAACATAATTATCCAAAACTTACTTTTGTTAAATCGATCATTAGTTTGATTGATATGAAACCATCAACACCAGAAATATGCAAACCGGGTTTTTCAAAGTTAAAGAGCGCATCTTTAATCTATAGAAGTTAATCCAAAGACTAAATTAGCGTTAATCTCGATATCCAGCATTCCAAAGTTTTCGGCTCTGTCCCTTCAAATGGTGAAGCTTTCATCCCTTTCCTTGAAAAAGGTTATACCCTCATGTTTTGTTAGATCAAATACTATTTTAATAAGGTTACTAGTCTCTTTTAACAAATCTCGTTAAAGTGCCGTTAGCTGCATCACTCCGCCTACTGGCATTACGCTGAAATTGAAGCATGAGTTTGATAGTTTACTTTACTTCAACTATTTCTGGAAGCTTGAAACTAATTAGTGAACTTCTCAACTCTGACTTTGACATCGTCAAAATTTCTAATTTCTAATCAAATAGATTTTTTTCAGACAATTATTGTTAGATTATTTGTTTTAGTTTAATTGTTGGCTTTATCCTTGGTTATTTATTTTGATATTACAACCAATTCTTCAGTTTTCAAGAGTCTTTATTGTGGTTTAATTACCCCTTAGTCGTGACATTATATATAGTTCAAATCCGCAATTGAATTCCTAGGCTTAGCCAGGACTGGGCACATTCAGACCATTAAAAATAATTTGTTAACAGTTGGTTAAAATAAATGGAACAGATCAACTTTTTCGTTGGTTCGTTCTTTGTTAAGAACTGAATATTTCGGGTTAATGATTTAATCTGTTATTTCTTGAAGTAAGCGTTTGTTAATGGCTTCCAAGTAGGGAATAAAGCACCACGGGATATCAAAAAGCAATTAACTTTAGTTGGAAGTATTCAAATGTTGGAGATTAAAGCTTTATCCCTAGATTTATAACACAAGTTGAATATATTTTTGACCTTTTTTGCGATGTTGATGTTTATGTGTAAGATCAAAGCTGATATTGATAATTTATATTTACTTCAGGGGTGGGAAACGTGGCCTACTGGAATCCCTAGAGTCTGCAGGCAGTGATGAGGAGGAAACCGGTTTTAATCCAGTCTAGGATCATACTGTACAATCAGTGTGTAAACTGTACTCTGTTCAAGTTAAACCGGTTTTAATCCAGTCTAGGATCATACTGTACATTCAGTGTGTACACTGTACTCTGTTTAAGTTAAACCGGGTTTAAACCATTTTTGGGTCACACTGTACATTTAGTGTGTACTCTGTACACCTGGTTTTAAACCAGTCTTGGTTTATACTGTACACTGTACTGGTCAACTCATCTTTAGAAGAAACCCGTTAAATCCAGTTTGCATTCTGAGAAATCATATCAGTGGTTTTACAGAAATTTTTTAACATGGATAAATCCTAATTCCAATAATGCATCATATAAGTTGGAAAAAAATATTTATTACAAAAAGTGTATTAAATCTGTTTCATTTTATTATATTTACTGGATGTCACTAATATTATATAAAATGTTCAAAATTGTTCAAATTGGAAGAAAGAAAAAATTTGTTCTTGTCGTACACGTACTGTGGTAATGTAAGAATGACCCAGTAATTTTGAAGCACATACAAAACATATTTTCACAAAAAAACATTAAAACAACTCTAATCAAAATATAAAACATCAGCACTAAAACATATCCAGTACATAACACTTTAAACCAAATCGTAAATAATGTTTACTTCAATAAAATTGTTTAGATGTGAGTAGGGTTGAGATGATATTCGAGAAAAAAATTCCTGTAAATTTTTTTATAAAATATTCGAATGTGAAAATAAAAATCAGGGAGTTTCAACAACTTGGGTTTAAAATGTTACATTTGATACTTTTTGTGCTTGAGATGTTTTGTGTTTGCGGAAGGAATGAAACCGGTATCAAACCTCAAATTTGGTCTGAGCTCGACGTTAGACTGATAAGACCTAGAAGGGATTATGACACGGTTAGAAAGGTTGGTTACTCACGATGTGCTCCAATGCACGGAAAATGTTGTCTCCTAAACACAGATAGAATCCTCATATGACGTCACGCTCACCTCTATAATCAGTTACGTCATGTGAGGATTCTGCTAAGGAGACGACATTTTCCGTACATTGGAGAGCATCCAGAGTAACCAACCTCTATAGCATACCCAGGCTAGGTCAAGGAGCTATTGGACACTCCCTGGCTTCCTTAATAAAATACAATTGAATTGAATTAATATGTTATTTATGAGAGATATTTTTATTGTTTTGAAATCAATATGTTTCTGTATGATATGTTTTGTATGGCATCCGTAATTATTGGCTCTGAGCGCAAGAAATGGGGTTTAACGTATTCACAAGAAATGGGATTTACTTTATTTTCTTTTTAGTTTTATTGATAAACCTTTTACCTTTTCTAAAATCTTTGATGTTAAAGTTTTAGATTTCTTGCCTCAGAGCGTACAAAACTTACCAAAGACACTAGAGCTATACCCATGATTTTAATATGTATCCTTAATTTACTTTTTTTGTTTAGTATCTTATTTTACTCAATTAAAAAGCACAGTATTTATGTTCAAATTGCTAAGTGAATTAAAGTATTTATGTGTTCTCTGTCTAGTTCTCCAACTAAATTGTATTTTTTTCTTTAAAAATTTGCGTATTTTTTCTTATTCCGTCCTAGGCAACAAAGCTGATAACTTTAATGGTTCATCTACTTAAAAACTATTTTGTACCACTGAAGAAAAGAATTCTAATATTTGTTATGTTTATGTTTGCCAAGTGGACTCCAAAACATTATCTGGATTTGGCGTCATAATAGAACAGACTGATTAAATAAATATATGTTATTATTCAATCAAACTCGTAGAATAACAACAATAAATATTGTTTATTAATCCAAAGTTGTCGTATGTTTTTACTTACACAAGCACTCAGTCAGGGTGTTTCTGCATAAATTTTATCAAAAAGAATCGAAAGTTCAACAAGAGTTGTTTAAGTGTATAGCCGTTGTAATTTATATACTCTGTATTCACACTTTTTATTGTTTGTCAGATTTGTATACAGTTTGTTATTGTACTGTCGAGTGTACATGTTTAAATATTAGTGATAAAGCATCAATGTTCTTTTTATGCTCATGCACATTGCACATGCGTGTCTGCAGAACAGTGTTCAAATATGGTGCAATTCAATTTTTTAATCACACAATTTTATCCTGAAGTATATTTACTTAAATATTATTGAGATTTGTTTTCAATGATGATGTGTAACTCAGTGAGTAGATATTATGTTGTTAAAGAACTAAGCTTGGATGGTCAGTCTGCAGTCATCCAATTTAATAAGGTAACCATATCTAATGGGTTAGTTATTAAATTAAAATTGGTCCAAAACGTATCATGAGTTAAAAATAAGTGTAAGTTTGGTGTCTGTTTTTACCATATTCAAGGCTTTTTGGCATAAGATGTGCTCTGAAAAATCTAAGATGTTTAACAAACATCAAAATCCAATTTTCTTAAAATTTGCTTTTGGTACAGAGCGTCCCATATCATATTAGGTTATCTCCAATCTGTAACACCTAAATACGCACATCATACTCAAAAAATCTAACATCACCTGCAAAAAAATTTCTATTAGCCTTATTAAATTTTTCAAAATGATTCATTCTTCTTAAATTTTCTGATTTGTCCCCCAAATCGTAATTTAGACCCATTGCCGCGGTCTAATTTGATGTGGGACACCCTGTACAGTGTACATGAACAGGGTGGCCAAAATGTCCGGATTGTTCGGATAACATCTCAAATTGTATTTTCAGGATTTTAAGTCCAGAAAACATAATTTTTTTCTATTTTGACTCGATAAAAGCTAATTTCATGGAAATTTTCTAAATAAGTTGTCAAAATGAAGTTTAAGAAGATGTTCCAAAAGTGTTCATTCGAGAATATTTTCCAGAAATACATGCTGCAGTGGAATGTACCGATTGATAAAAAAGCAAATTTGTTCGACTGGGCAAAGTTAGCATAAAATATATCGGTACCAAAGCTTTTTTTTTATAATACCAATTTTATTTTTAGATTTTTAAACTTAAGAAATAATTATCGATTTCTAGTAAATGCCGTACTTCGTCCAGAATTGTATCAGTCAAGGTACAACTCGTCAGCTATAAATGCCACACAGGACACAAACTCTTCACTCTTCAGCTATCAATGTCAAACCAATGGACACGATATTATAGGTTCTGAATGTCACACAGGAACACAAGCTTAGCTATCAAGCAAGATCTTAAACGATTAATGCTAAACCAATGAGCACAATCTATTTGGCTCTGAATGTCACACAGGGAAACAACTCACAAGCGTAGCTATCAAACAAGCTCCTAAGCGATGAATGCCAATCCAATGGGTACGATCTCGTCGGCTCTCAACGTGACTCAATTTATATAGGTATGTTCAAACTGATTCATTACAAGTCATCCAAAATTTTAAGAACAGTGTAAAATAAACTGTGAAAAATTAAAAACTTTAAAATACCGGGTAATCTCATATACTCCTTATACTCATAGAAGATAAATTGTAACATAAAAAGTGTGAATAAACAGAAGGGGAGTAGGGAATGGGATTCCCCTAATTATGAAACTGCCCAAAAAAAGTACGAAGAGTCAGACGTAACTTGGAAGTTAAAACCAACTAATTCTGGGTTTCTTGTCATGTTATACACGTCCCAATAAACATGGGAATTAAGAAGTCGAATCATCATTTACGTGTTTAAGCTTTTCGAAATGGGATCTGCCTTCGCTGTATCTTAACAATTAAAAATGAAAACCTTTATTCAAGTCGTCACTTAATTCCCATGTTTATTGGGAACATTCTGTAGACTGTTAACCCTATCTCTGCTTGAAAACCAGGATATGCTGGGGGGGGTCAAATTGACCCCCCCCCCCTAAATCCCATGTTTGATGTCCAAATATGACAAATGATACATCATTGGGAAGCTCTTGTGCTCTACTTTTAAAATCTGCAAAAAAAATTTGCGAATTTGAAAAAATTAAATTTTTTATCGCAAAATCCAGTTATATAGTAAAAATGTTTGCAAAAAAAATTTGTCCAAAAATGAAAAATTATACATTTTTGAAAAGCCCTGGACCATGCCATTTCAAATATGAAAAATTTTTTGCAAAATTTCAAATAACTTGATTTTTAATTAAGAAAAACTAAAAATGTGCAAATTTCCTTTGTCAGGCTTTCCAAAAAGCTAAATTGTTACAGGAAAAAGCAGTCATTCAGGCAGTGTGCCTGAGGACTCAGGCAGTTAGTATTAAAGCCCGGTTTTTGGCCTAAAGGGAGGGCTTTGGGTATGTAGGAAAGTCAGAAAATTTGAACAACCTCAGACCAACACTTTTTGAGTTATGTAAAAAAGAACTACAGGGGGGGGTCCAATTGACCCCCCCCCCCTCCCAGCAGGAATAGGGTTAATTGTTAATAAAGTGCAAAAGATTCACAAAATACATCCTAACTTTAAATCTTATAAAATTTAAAGGTCAAGGATTACTTATTTAACAATTTATTATTGCTATAAATAATTTGTTTTAAGCTTGGACGAATAAGGAAATCTATCACAATTTAAAAAGATAAAAACAAGAGCTTACATAATAGTAAAACATAAAAAGCTAGCAGATTTTAAATTGTATTTTTTTTCGGCAGTTTTTTCATCCGGCTTTATCATCTTTATCATCTGTACACTACACAGTGCAGTCATTTTTTTAGATAAATTTTAAAGCAATGTAAGGTCACACTTTGCTCACAAAGAAACACAAAGGAAAATAAATGATAATATCAATGAGAAATTAAATTTTTTTTAACTTTGATGTTTTTTATTTTGGATGTTTTTTATAAAAATAAATTTTTTTTTCTTCTCTTTTTACGAATTTTACGGATTGTCTTAAATGTACGGATTGTACGGATATTTTCTGAAAATATTTGATATTTTGGCCACCCTGCATTAAGCTAATTTTTTTCTCTGGCCAAAGAAATTAACTTGACGATTTTCAGATTCTTGTGTAGCCATTTAAAACACGGACCTCAAAACGTTGCCTTTAATCTATTTTTACAAAATCATCAATGTGGAAGGTTTTTATGTCGTAGATCATTGATGGCTGTTTAAGCGGAAATTTAATGAGACAATGGGCGGGGTATTTTTATTTTTGAAACAATAATACAACTGTGCTAGTCAAACCACTTCAAAGTGGATGGATTATTTGTTGCGATAAGTAATTAATTATGTACATGCATAAAAACAAATATGCCATTATTTTAAGTCGTGATTGTGAAAATCTTTTATTTTTTCAGCAGAATTGCGATTTAAGATTTAACCTTGGATCGATTTAGATTATTAAATCAATTATTTTTACCTCTAAAAATAACTGTTTTTCATTATTGTCTAATTAAAATATTTATTGTAATATTAACTACGCCGCAAAACATATCTTACAACATAAAGCAATAAACCATCGTAACAAGTTTGATTATTTTGCAGGGTGTCCCAATAAACATGGGAATTCAGTGACGAATTCGATATCGTCTTTTTAAATAATTCTTTGATTTAGTATATTGATACCTGCTGAGAAAGCTGTCATCTGTAAGAGTTTCGTCTGCTATGTAGTATGTACACATTTTGTTTGTTTATGTTTTGACTGCATACGGTTGTATTTAGTAAAACAAGAACATTACAATAAACAAACAGAGTATACTTGTCCGTATTCACTGTTCATCTTATGGAGACATAGGACACACCTTTGCAGTCTTTTTACCCTTTTCATAAAATAAACTCTAGCAGACATAATAATATTATGGCTTTTGAAATTAGAAATTAAAATGCTAATTCATAACAAAGCGATATCGAATTCGTCACTGAATTCCCATGTTTTTTGGGACTTACTTACAGTGCTGCAGTCTCCACCCAAGAAGAATTAGACATAAGAGACAACTTGATGCATTTTTTAAAGTCCTTTTCTTTACATTGACTCCTTTAGCTTTGCGCTTATTGAACATAATATTTAAGACTAGGGTGTGGCATGTTCAGACTTTTTTTAAAAACTGTTATCAACTGTTTGTTTTTAAGGGGTAACAAATTCACACGATTTTGTTGAAATGTTTTTGCTAAGTTTGAGGGAAAGATTAAGGTCTAGAATTGAATGTTTAAAGCATAAATAAAATTACACGTTTGGAATACACCGTGACACGACTAACATTTTTTTAGATGACAAAAAAAAGAATTACGTTGCTGTTAATGACTGAAATGACCAGAATTGTAAAGAGAAAAAATGTTTTTTGGTCAAATTGTGTATTATTATTCCTTCTACATTGCTATAATCTCAGTGGAATGACCCAAAGACAACAAAAATTCCGGTGTGGTGATTCCAAGAAGATTAAATTTTGATTACACTTGGAAATTATAATCAAGCACTCGTCCAAGCCCCCCCCCCTGACACTAAGCTGTTTACAGGGAAATTGATGAAAACCTGGCCCATTTGATTTGATTTGATCTGATCTGATTTGATCTGATTTGATCTGATTTGATTTGATTTGATTTGATTTGATTTGATTTGATCTGATTTGATCTGATTTGATCTGATTTGATTTGATTTGATTTGATCTGATTTGATTTGATCTGATTTGATTTGATTTGATTTGATTTGATTTGATTTGATTTGATTTGATTTGATTTGATTTGATTTGATTTGATTTGATTTGATTTGATTTGATTTTATCTTTAATCTTTGTGAAAAAAATTCTTGAAAGTAGATAAATTATTATGAAATTTTAATTTAATCAAACAAAGTTTTCATGAGTGAAGCCATGCAGTCTTCAAATTTGGCGAATTCTGAAGCTGTAATGTACTATAGTAGTATGTAATTGTAATTTGTAAGCGCCAAATTCCATTTTCAGAAAACTCATTCATCATTCATTTAGCTTGAATTTAATGAAGGATTTTTATACAGTGAAACCCTTAATAACAAATACATCGGAAGAATTTAACATATGTCGTCCTGACAATTTTTCAATGAGTTTTATACTATATTACGCAAATTTTAGTATTTGCGAAAACAAATAAATAGCCATTAATATGCGGGAACAGTTTTAAAGAGTTCCATATAATAATTTCATTAAAAACTAAATATCTGCAACATTCCATCATCAGAAGAAGTGAAGAATTCGACATTTGATGAATTCTTTCGATGTATTCGTTATTAAGGGTTTCACTGTAGATCACCAAACATTGCCTTGAAATAATTTGATGATAAAAAATCAATGTTACAGATAATGCATTTTTAAGCTGAAAATTCGTATTTATTAGTGAATAGATTAATAAGAAAACTATTCTTTTATTTTTAAATATTATTATATAATTGACGTGGAAGCTATTCGTATTAATATTGTATTTTTTTTTCTTATTTGAAACGATAAAAATTGTAATAACACTTTCTAAGTTTTCAAGGATTGATGAATTATAGATTACTGAATGTTTTGAAAGAGAGTTAAATTCATTAATTTTGAGAATTCATAACTTAAAATTAGTTATTTTACAGGAGGACTAAAACATTTGTTTTTATGCATTTAAAAGGTTTCATCGGGCCCCATATTTTTTATTTGGAGTGCACATGGATCCTGTTGGCCTACATTTGTAGCATATAACGTGCTGGGTTAACCACTCATCGGGAACACTAGACGGGCTGGTACGATCGTAATTGGTACGATTACACTAGACCGGCAAATCCTTGTACCGGTTCGGGTCATGCAACGATAGGACTTATTTCTGATATTTTTTCTGTTAAAAAAATGGACAAAATATCAGAAATCTCAAATAACTGACTGAAATAATTTTCCGAAGACGGACTGGATCATACATTGATCGTAGTTGTAACAAGCTTATGTGTTACGTGCTACGGTGTTAGTGCGCTTAATGTGTCACGTGTTACGGTCATAGATAATAGAATATATATTAGAGGGGAATTTACTAGAAAAAAGTGTAAAACGGCCATTTCGTTGTACTGTTTCCATGCTGCAAGTGTACTTCACATATTTATGCTATATAACCTTTTGGGCCCTGGAATATCATTTTATAGAAAATCTAAAATTATTGTTAAAAGAACACCAAATTATTAAATAGGCTGGTTGCATTATTGACCAATGATCATTTCACATAGACTCTATGCCTACCACTTTACAAACGATGATTTTCCGTTATAACTATAAATCAAATGATGTTTTTTATTCACCTAATTCATTATAAAGTTATTTAACACTTCAAAAAATTCGAAATTAAAATGAATAGTCCAGGGAACATACTGTATTAATGTACTCTACTGCATATAATTTGTGAACATTTACATGATTTGTACACTTTGAACTCCCTTTCAGGCTGAAAGGGACTGAAAAAAATCATACCGAGAGATTCTTTAAATTCCCCTCTAATATATATTCTATTCTCTATGGTTACGGTGTTAGTGCCTCTGTACTATGTGTGTCCTAACAGTGATTTCCAAAAAGTGTGTTATAATTATTGTAAATACTTATACTATATAATATCTATATATATATATATATATATATATAATTTGCTTGTCTGTTTTTTTTGTTCTTTGGTGCTTATGTTTGCTTGTTTGTTTGTAACCACGTCAAACGACTGAGCCGCTAGTGTCAAAATTTTTTTTTCCAGGAAAGACTTTTGGATGATAAGAATTTCAAAAATTTTCCCTAAAAATATGACTTTTCAATTTATAGTTGATCAGTCGAAGCTTTTAAGGGTATAATTGTGAATCGGGCATGCCATTCGTATCTATGGACTGGAGGGTCACTTTAAGTTCTGTGCAAAACATCAAAATCACATTAATTCTATAATAAAGGTATATGATATGAATGGATGCTATCATATTTCTCTCTTCATAGGTAAAGAAATTGTTTATGTCCAGTTTAAAAAAGGGTTTAAATATTCCTTTTTAACCTCCCCCCCTCCATTTCCTTAAAAATTCGTTGATAAAATCAACCCCACTTTTTCTTATAATTTATTTTTACATTTTTTTATTTTGATCTTAATGGTTATTATATCCTGAAAAGAATCAACCCAGACCAAAATATACATTTTTTACATGTGGAAACTAACACCTACATTATTTACTCCATGAGGTGTGGATCATCATTAATACCAAATTTTAAAGGTTTGGAGAACTAAGGATACTTTTCTCTCACCAGAGTTGAGAGCGGTTTCTCGTTCAGAACTCCGAGAAGTTCAGTCTCCGCACAGCAGGCCTACAATCCGGTCAGAGACTTAACTTTCACCGCTTTACACAATCGGAGAAAACATTTGATAAGGTATAAACTTCTAGTTGACCGTCAGAGACTTAACTTTCACCGCTTTAAAAAAATCGGAGAAAACATTTGATAAGGTATAACCTTCTAGTTGACCGTCAGAGACTTAACTTTCACCACTTTAACCAATCGTAGAAAACATTTGATAAGGTATAAACTTCTAGCTGACCGTCAGAGACTTAGCTTTCACCACTTTAAACAATGGAGCAAACATTTGATAAGGTATAAACTTGTAGTTGACCGTCACAAACAAAGCTTTCACCGCTTTAAAAATATGAAAAAAACACTTGATAAAAGGTTTAAAGTCGGCAACTTAACTTTCACCGATTTATATAATTGGTGAAAACAATTTATAAGGTATTAACTTTCAGTTGACAGTCAGAGACTTAACTTTCACTCTTAAACTTTTAAAATTATAAACATTCGGAGATTAAACTTTGAAAAGTACAAACAGTCAGAAATTCAACTTTTTGAAAGTAAAAACATTCGGAGATTCAAATTTTAAATGTATAAACATTCAGAGATTCAACTTTTAAATGTATAAACATTCGGAGATTCAACTTTTAAATGTATAAACATTCGGAGATTAAACTTTGAAAAGTATAAACAGTCAGAGATTCAAGTTTCAAATGTATAAACCAGGGGTGTATATAATTCCAATTTTATTATTCTTTCCCTCCACCCTCTGAATTTTTTTTTTGATTTCCTTTTCAAATTCTATAACTAAAAAGACATCTTTTTTTAAGATTTATACTACAGTGTA
This sequence comes from Eurytemora carolleeae, assembly GCF_000591075.1. Taxonomy (NCBI): domain Eukaryota; kingdom Metazoa; phylum Arthropoda; class Copepoda; order Calanoida; family Temoridae; genus Eurytemora; species Eurytemora carolleeae. Next base: position 15,094 of record NW_019396560.1, on the reverse strand, counting down.
TAATATACCCCGTGTAAAGAGCTCCAACCCTTCACTTCCTTAAATTACCCTGTCCTTCCTTATCTGCCAACCTCCCATCAATTTTTTCCCTTCCTTCCCTACATTCCCAAAACATGCTCCTTCTACTTCTCTACCTTCCCTGTCCCTTTTATAGCTCTCTAATAGTATAATCGGTTGGAGATTAAAGTTTTAAAAGTAGAAAAAGTTGGAAATTCAATTTTAAATGTATAAACAGTTTGAGATTAAACTTTTAAAGTATAAACAATTGGAGATTAAACTTTCAAAATTATAAACATTCGGAGATATATCTCTTAAAAGTATAAACAGTTGGAGATAAAACTTTTCAAGATATAAGCATTCAGAGATTAAACTTTCAAAATTATAAACATTCGGAGATTAAACTTTAAACAGTATGAACAGTCGGAGACTACTGCTGCTTCTACAACGGGGTGATGGAGAGCTGCTTGCAAGGAGCAGCTTCTTCCATCTCTGATACCAGACCAAGGAGTATGAAATAGAAGGGAGATACACCTGACGCGGCCAGCCCTTCCATATGATTATGCATGCTTTGCAGACGGGTTCCCCATTTGTATAAGAAATATTCAGAATAGGTTATTGTATACGCGATAATTGCATATCAGACAAATATTTCTTATACAAATGTAGTACCGTCTGGAAAGCATGTATAATCATATGGTAGGTCGGTCCGCGTTAGTTGTATCTCCCTTCTATTTCATACTCCTTGTACCAGATCCTTTTATCTCTAGATCTACTGGTTTCTCAATCATGTCTGGAGGACAATAAATCCCGTCCTCGTAGATCGTCATGATCACTTCTTCGCCTGGAGTCATTGGTCAATATCGGTATTGTAGCTGCTCCATATCTCGGGTGTCTCTGTCAAGAGAACCAGCTCAAGAATATGGAACTTCTGCATGACCTAGAGGTCCTGGTTGCTCTATATCTCCAGTGTCTCTGCCTAGAGGACCAGCTCGAGATTATAGAGCTTCTATATGTCCTAGAGGTCCTGGTTGCTCTGTATCTTGGGTGTCCCTGTCAATAGAACCAACTCGAGAATATGGAGCTTCTGCATGTCCTTTAAACACTTTAGCTGCTCTAAGGCCCCAGTAACTCTGTTCATACATCCAGCTAGAGAAGAAAGACTGGATCCTTTAGCTGCTCTGTGTTTCCAGTGGTTCTGTCCGAGAACAAGCTGGAGAGTAAAGAGAGCCCTCTGATATCGTTAGTGTTGCTGAGGATTCCGAGGATGTATATTTATGTTGAAGGATGGGGAAGGAGGCTGGTACCCTCCTTAGTCCTCTGATGAAGATATACCAGTCTGAGAGCTGTCCATGAAGTTCAAGTCACCAGGCCTTAGTTGGATAAACGGAGCAAAGCTCTAAAGTCCATCCTGTATAAGGTCCTGGAGTGCACTGTTCCTTTTCTCCAGGTTCTCTACTCGGCTTGGATTTGGGCAAAGGGTTGAGGGGTTTTTGTATCTGGTCATATTCTAAATATTACACCATGCTTTAAATACTACAGTGTATAGATAGATAGATAGATAGATACTCCATTAGAGAGAGTCTAACATTTAAGTGAATGCATGTTCGCGTAGATACTACAACAGTTTTTAAATTTGCGTAAAAACAAAAAAATTCTTATTTTCCAAGAGTGAAGCGATGAAACATAATTCTGCAGACCTATTTATGAGAAATATAAATATAACCTTAGCTCTGAAATATTAAATTTGTTTTCAAGTTCTCATACATGAATGATATTACAAAACTTTTAACTGTAAAGTTCTAATATTTTGCATACCTCTTACAAGAAAATGAAAAATAGGAGAATTAGTATGAAAGTAATCGATGAAATCATTTTATTACAATATTATGTTGTGTGGCATTGCTTTAAAAAAATGAATAAAAAAATCATGTAAAATATGATATTTCTGCTAAATATTGAGGAGCTTCTATATTTCTGTTTTTAATATCCAACTACGGTTTCTTTTTTTTAAATTTGATTTCATGACGGTCGTTTTGTTGGGAACTTTGGACACCGCTGATATAACGGTCGTTTTGTTGGGTACTTTGGACACACAGCTGATATAACGGTCGTTTTGTTGGGTACTTTGGACACACAGCTGATATAACGGTCGTTTTGTGGGGTACTTTGGACACCGCTGATATTTCAACCTACGAACTCTGTTGGATCAAATAGTCCAAAATTAAAATATTTCAGGTTTACACCACCAAGTTGCAAAGATATACGGGTTAGAAGTTGAGCATTTGAGTTTGTGAGAAATATGAAATAAATTCATTTAATTTGAACGCATAAACCTAAAGGAATTGTTCAAATTTTCGGATAATTTGGAAGTTTACAACTTTTGAACAAAGGGTTCCAATTTTCAATTGTACCTTGACAAGATTGACAGGTATTTTGAATCGAAAAAGGCGGATCAAGTTTTGTAGAAAGTTTGACAAGTTTAAGGTTTTCTGTCCGAAAATTGTTACTTTTAGGGAATGAAAAGAAAAAAACTTTTCAAAAAATGTTCCACACAAATTTTAGTGACAAAAAAGAGGCAAACTTGCGTTATTGAATAGATAACGTCAAGCAGTATGTTCAACTGTGTAGGAAACCCCCCTTCCCCCCCCCCCAAAAAAAAAATTGGAGGGAAGTTATGACGTCACAATTACTTTCTACTTTTCTCGGTTTTAACTTATCTCTGAAAAATCAATTCAATGAGTGGGTTCTTCAACATATTATTCAAAATCTAAAAACTATACATTCAAACGAAGTATTTTTTACAACTTTTTACTTGTTTTTTACATTTAATCAAAGAGATAAATCAAATCTTAAAAATTTTCACTATAAATGTTACTTAGTTCTAAATACAGTTTCAGTTTATTCATTCAAAATAATAGTAATCATTTCTTTGGCTCAGTTTCTCTTTATGAAGATATCAAACACGAGCAGCTATAATTTAAACAAACTTTGTATTTAATATTGTTTCCGGTTTAATATTGCTTCTGGTGCCACTTTTCGAAAATGTTATCTTTTCAACAAAAGAATCCAATTATTTTGAAAAAAAAAATACTAATTTGTTATGAAACTTTTGTAAACATATTTTTAGAAATGTATACTATATATTATGAGACATATCCGATTCAGAACGCTACATTCAAGATTTTTAAATGATGAAGGAAATTAGAACATACTTGTTCTTATTTTAGTTTTTAAATGGACAGACAGCGTAATTTCAAGTGTCTTTCCATGCAGAGATGGCAATACCAAATTCACAAAGGTACCTACGACTTTCGACTGATCAAACTGAGCACAGCTTACACAGAATTATAGAAGGATTCAAGTGGCTTTCAAGATATTTAAACAAAGGGCTTTTTTACTTTTTACTCGATGAACAGTGAAAAATGTTAAGGGTACCATTGTAAATCTAACATTGTCCTCTTTGCTTGGAGGGTCACTTGAAATTACACCTACAGTCCTTTAAAGCTAATCTTTAAACTAGGTTTCTAAGCGATGAACAATTCGAGTTCGCCTCCTCTAGAATGTCCTATACCAGGTGATATTTACTTAACTACAGTCGTCGTCGTATTTATCAAATAAACATGTAGGCTTTGTAGCTCACCGTTCTTTAACATACAGCTAATTTAATATGATTACTTTATATAAAACGAAATTTACCATGAAGTCCCCATGCGTGATAAAGTACAAACTAGTTTTGTAAAAATATTTACAGATTCGACTTTCCTTCTTCTTCTTCTTCATATAAATTCTTTTCCCGTAATCTTTTAAACTTTTCACAAACTTTTTTCATTATGAATTTAATAGGTGTCATTCATTTCAAATTTAAACTTTGAATGATAGTTCATATTTGTTTTCAAATCTGGGACTAGGTTTACTTTTTATCTTAAATCTTTAAATTGTATTCCTATTTTGAAAATTCGGATTATTGTTTCTTTTAAAAGGTTTAACATTTCATTTTTTAATTTAAATTCTTTTTCATTTTGTTTTCAAAGTAACACTTACTTTTTGTTCGTAATATTAAACTAAAAAAAGCATTTAAAAATAACGAATAGTTTGTTGAAAGATTTGAATAAACTAGCTAAAGTGCTTATTTTTATTATTAACTAGAGTGCCCGGTGATGCCCGTAGAATTTTAGAAATGTTCAATTATTTTTAGACTATGTCACTCCCGGGGTACCCGTGGGTTCCCTCAAAAAATGTCGAGCCGATTCGGTCCAACAGTTTGGCCAGCTACAGCTGACATTAAAATGTAAAATGAGCGAAGAGCTTTATTATATAGATGAACAGATTTTTGACATTTTGATAAGGATATCTCACTTATTTTTTATATTCCTGACATTCTCTTTGCTTAGACAATATGTTTTTGCATTCAATATAACAAACAGTCAAATAAAGAGCTTGAAAGGGAGTGTCTGGTTAGACATGGTAGTTGAACTGAGAATGCAGTTTTGTAGAGAATTTTTAGAAAGCATTTGAGACCTTACAGTTTACATTTTTTACATGTTTTGCATTTTTCGTCGTCGTTATTGAATAATTTTTAAAAAATCGATTCTCAAAATGATCCCTCCAAAATAGACAATCTATGAAGATTTTAAATATTGAATTTGCGCTCTTGCTGAACAAAAAAGCATTGTAAAAAGGTATGATACCAATAAATCCTAAAAAAATTCTTTACCAAACTGCATTCTCAGCTCAACTACCATGCCTAGCCAGTCACTCCCTTTACGTGGGAAGAGTATTGTTCATGTAACTGAAATAGGAATTAATAATGATATTGCAGTGGGTGGGTCACTTTACACCCTCTCGCATTTTATACCCAATACACAATTCGAAATTTAGAGATTTTCGGGGGGAAAATAGTTTTTAGGGCAAAAAGTACCAAATATTTCAAAAACCCCCCTTCCCCCCACTCATAATTCGGGAACCATTGATACAGGATGAGACTTCATAGACGACTGTACGGAATTTATACGGTCTGGTTCCTTATAATCATGCTTCCCTGCTTAATGATTAAATAAGCCATTTAAAGACCACATTAAAGGCAGAAGATTTAATGTAAACTTGGGATCGTCATCAGTTTCAAGTCGTCTTTACAGTCTCATCCTTTACGAGTATCCCTTTATATCTTTGTTGCACTAAACACAAAACATGAAAGTTGAGAGACAAGTTAATTAGATATTAATTTTAAACGTAATTTTTATATTTCTCTGGTAGTTTTGAAAACAGGAAAAATGTAGGGTTTCCACTTAAAGTACATTCTGTGCTATTTCGTCTAATTCTTAAAATAAAATTTCTTATCAGAGCAAAGTTTGATACTGTCTCTTTGGTAAAGAAGCGCTATCAAAATAAAAGACAAAACCATCTCAAAAAGTATTAATTTTTAGGAAGGCTTGCAAATTTGACTAATTATTTTATTAGGAATTCGCTAATCCCCATTTTGTTATTGTTTTCTGTGAGACAGTTTTATATTTTCTTGATTTTACCAGTTTTTCAAGTTGTCAAAAATTAATATATAAATTTTAGTTTCCTCTTTTTCTACATTTTTACTAGAGATTATTCCTTTTAACCTTACTATTTTAAACTTTGATATTTTAAAATGCGCGCACATTCTTGATTAAAAGTATTATTATTATCATTATTATAAAGATTTCAAACAATAAAAATTTTCGTTCGTTAGAAATTATATTTTTATCAGAAATTTTCTTTTAATTATTATTGTTAGTTTTTCCCAATAAGCCAGCTAATTACTATCTTTATAAATTACTTTGAATAAATTTGATGGATTTAAGGTTAATTAAAAGAGTGAATCTAATTAAAAAACTAATTATTTGTGTTTTAGGACCTCAGGCACAACAAAAACATCTTTATCCCTTTAATTGATATGAAACTAAAAGCAAATAACGCTTGAAATAAAATGAGAAAATAATAAAAATGATTTTAAAAATTGAAAAAATAAAAAAATAAAAAATTACTTACTTAATTTTTCCACAAAGCTTCGAAATAATGCAAACACGGAAAAAATGTTTTGAATGTGAAACAGGACGACGCTCTGTTGATGAACCTCAGTCTTATTATGGAGGGGATCATTCAACTGGTCATCTGTGTACTAGGTAAACTATACAGCTTATCATCTGTTTACTAGGTAAACTATACAGCTTGTCATCTGTGTACTAGGTACACTATACAGCTTGTATTCTGTGTTCTAGGTAAACTATACAGCTTGTCATCTGTGTACTAGGTAAACTATACAGCTTTCATCTGTGTACTAGGTAAACTATACAGCTTGTCATCTGTGTACTAAGTAAACTATACAGCTTATCATCTGTGTACTAGGTAAACTATACAGCTTGTACAGCTTGTCATCTGTGTACTAGGTAAACTATACAGCTTGTAATCTGTGTACTAGGTAAACTATACAGCTTATCATCTGTGTACTAGGTAAACTATACCGCTTTCATCTGTGTACTAGGTAAACTATACAGCTTTCATCTGTGTACTAGGTAAACTATACAGCTTTCATCTGTCTACTAAGTAAACTATACAGCTTATCATCTGTGTACTAGGTAAACTATACTGCTTGTCATCTGTGTACTAGATAAACTGTACAGCTTGTAATCCGTGTACTAGGTAAACTATACAACTTATCATCTGTGTACTAGGTAAACTAAACAGCTTGTCATCTGTGTACTAGGTAAACTGTACAGCTTGTCCATCTGTGTACTAGGTAAACTATACAACTTGTAATCCGAGTAATAGGTAAACTATACAGCTTGTCCATCTGTGTACTAGGTAATCTGTTCAGCTTATAATCTGTGTACTAGGTAAACTATACAACTTTTAATCTGTGTACTAGGTAAACTATACAGCTTGTAATCTGTGTACTAGGTGAACTATACAGCTTGTCATCTGTGTACTAGGTGAACTATACAGCTTGTCATCTGTGTACTAGGTAAACTATACAGCTTGGCATCTGCGTACGTAAAGTACTGTTGGTTATTTAATGAATTGTACTCAATATACTACAACTCTAAATGTATGGTATATCTTAAAGGGAGTGTTCGCGAAAAAAGAAAGGGGGTATATGCTAATTCCGAATTGAATTCGGTTTTGATCGTGTTTTTTTCTCGATATTTTATTTATTTTAAACTACACGAATGCTCCTAATTGAACTCGACATTTCAAACTTGAAATGTCTGAATGATAAGTTTAAAATTTAATTGATTTATTTACGGTGTGGCTGGAATAATGCAACTCCTTGAATCTATACTCTCTTGGGTATATGGCGTTTTTAACCATTTTTTCGAAATACACCCAGTAGATAGAAGAAAAATACTAACGCTAAAAACCGAATGCAATTCGGGATCAGCTTTTTTTCGCAAACACTCCCTTTAAAAGTATTATATAATCTAAAATATATTGCAAAATTTACATTTAATGTCACCTTTAAAGATATCAAATCTATTTATTAAACATTATTAAACTTGAATCTCAACAGTTAACAATTTAAATCTTTCTGTAAAAACTTTAAAGATAAAAGGATTAAAAAAGAATAAAGTTAAATTTGAAAAATAAACTTTAAATCGAAATCTTTAAAGTTGCAGCAAAAAGTAAATTTCAAGTTTAAAAACTATCATTTAACCACTTGAAAGTTTTTTTTTGCAAAATATGTAAGGGGGGGGGGAGTCGGAGGGGGAGATATTTTAATATATTTAAGGAGTAGAAATACGGATACCCCTGCTATAGGCTATCCCACCAGGTTGCAAAGACCTAGAGTTGTAAATCTAAGAGAGAATCGTTGAATTAAACTTACAAGTTTCCCGATTGGGGGTCTATACATTTGTGTAGAAACAAGAAAAAATATTTACGAGTCAAAAAACTTATATCTACAAAATTGTCTTACCCGGTCCCATTTGGTAACCCCCTTCAAACCTTTAGCCTACAGTGAACTAGCTAAACTATACAGCTTTAGCCCACAGTGCACTAGGTAGACTGAACAGTATTAGGTAAATTGTGCACAGCTTTAGCCCACAGTGAACTAGGTAAACTATTCAGATTTAGCCCTCAGTGTACTAGGTGAATTGTACACAGCTTTAGCCCACAGCGAAACACTTAAAGTATTTATTGTTAAACTCTTAGGAAATCGTTTCTGACATTTTATTAAATATTTACTCAATATCTTCTTATTTATCGGTTTACAAAACAATTCCAAACATTTATTTTTAACTTCTTTGAAAAGTCTTTCACAATTTTCTTTTTTTTTTGGAAAAGTACAGAAAATATGAAATATGGATGCATGTAAGTCGTAAGAGGATCCAACAGTGATAATAAATTTATCTCAATTTTGTTTATTTAGATTTATCTTTTATATCATTATCTCTTAAAAGCATTCAAGTATTATTAAAGTATTAATGTAAATTTAATGGAACCATGTATTTATACGACAATACTTACATATAGTATTTAGGACAGGATTGAAACATTTTGAAAGAGTTTACGATATTTATCAATACAATTTTTATTATTTTGATTGTCCATTAATTAAATCAGTTGTTTTGTATATATTATATCATTACAAGATCGATGTATCAATACACATAAAATACATACATGCATATTTTAATATATATATGTAATATGTATGCATATAGAATAAATTATTAATCATTTCACAGTTATTACATTATTATCAAATTCGTCAAGATATAAATGATGATGGCATTAGTTAGTTAGAACATACGTATGTAATAAAAGACCAATATTGAAGAATATTAAAGATTAATAAACATTATAAATAAATATATATATATATCAATATTTGTTAATTCCGTTCATAATTACCATATATCGGAACCAAATAGATTGTTAAGTACAATAGATGGCAACGTAGTATTTGTACACTCCCAGTACAGCTGTATTCTTACATCACAAGTGTCAACTCAGTATTGTGTCCGAGAAAATTATTAATAATAGTGATAATTTTAGAATAAAGAGCTTATCTTACAGTGAAAAAGGTGCAATTTTATGTCTTATTTATTTTCTGTTTTTACACTTTTTTATTTAATCTTGAAAAACATGTCAAATAATGTGAGACAATTTCGTTTTCTTTGTTATATTTGACACTTGTGACGTCATGTATAATTGATCCATTTCTCTGTTGCCACCTATTGTACTGTTTATCACACCGGGCTGGTATTAGGAGTATGGTCCATCTAGCTAGATTTGTAGGTAAAAATATTCGCTTCTCAGTCTTTATTGTCTAAGATCTATATGTACTACAGTACTGCACTTATAAACCTTTATGTACATGCAGGTATAATTATCTTTATGTACTGCAAGTATAGCTATTTATATGTACTGCAGGTGCATTTACATATTTTTTTATGTATTGCATGTATTTATATATCTGTATGTACTGCAGGTATATATATCTACATGTACTGCATGTAACTGAATATACTGAAGGTATAACTATCTATGTATACTACAGGTATATATGTCACTGTGATCTTGCCAGAGTACATTTGTTGCAAAAAGCGTGTTGGGTCGACTCTACACTGGGCGGTACAACTGAGCCCGAAATTTATAAGAGTGTCGTTGAACGAAACTCTCGAGTTTCCTTTTTGGGGTCTAAGCATTTGTGCATATTTTGATTTAAGAGATTTAAAAAAATGGAGATTATAAAGAAAATAAATAAAATAATATTTCACAACAAAAATATTGATATCCACAAAACTGCTTAACCCCATTCGCGAAACCTGGGTTTCAAAACTGGTTTTCATTACCATACCCTGTCTTAAGTTTTGGGCTCTGAGTGCATATACAGTACATTTTGCACCGGCTCGGATTATGCAACTTGTAGAGTGGGGTGAAGTCTGTATGTACAACATACATGTTTAAGTAATATATATATTGCAGGTATGATTGGAAACATGTTCTCTATATTTCTTCTGAGCAGGAAGGAACTTAAGAACTCCTTCAACCAGGAAACAATACCTTCAAGATTAAAACAAATTTATCGTTTATCAGATAGGATCTACAATGGGTATATGCGGCGTAGAGATCCCCTTAAAGGGACTGAAAAGGAAAAATGAAAAATTGATAAAATCTTAAACTTAAATCACGTGACCAGAACTATCACCAATGGCAGAGCAGTGTACTGATCACGTGTCTCCTTCTGTATCACGTGACCACTTTACTGCACTGCCATTGGTGGAATTTCTGGTCAAGTAATACGGACGTATAAATAATATTATGAATGAAATCTATTAAAAATAGAAATAAAAAATATAACAGTAAATCTAATTTACAATTAGCTTTCTCTGGGATATCATCGTTTTCAGATTGGTTGCTTATTTGTTGAATTTGATCTTTTTAAATCTACTACTTTTATACAAAATTGTATATATATTAATTTTCGTATAAATTTGACAACGTTGTATATCAATTTCTCGAGATAGGAACATCAGATATGACTTTCATGGGTCGCGATCAAGAGCTAAAGTGAATAGCTTTCAGCCTACACCCCCTTTCATTTTTCCTTTACAGTCCCTTTAAAGGGATTGTTCGTGTATTTGAACATAAAACACTCATTTTCGAATTTTGAATCACAACAAAACCTATTAAAATAGGTAAAATGACCAAACACTTTTGTTTACTTAGAAACCCATGTTTTTCGCAGATTTTTTAAAACTTAGAACCAGTTTTTTTGTCTAAACCGCAATAAGCTTTGCAAAATTAAAATTACAGGGTCTTTTGTGTATTTTTAAATGGTAAAAAAATTAAGTTGATATTTGAATAACGTATTATATTGGTTTAGTTGCTTGCCTCCCTGTCCACCTTCGACTTTATCTACTTGTTCACCATGGCGCTCGAGGCTCTCAGGTATTATCAATGTACTTGTCTTAAAAATATATTTTTATAGAAAGTTTACCCGTCTGAGTAGCTAAATAGAGGACTAAAGGCATATTTACATACATACAGTGCTTAGGATCCATTTAATTCATCTTGATCCGGATCCAGACCATGAAAAGTTGTTTAGGATTTGCTGAATTTTTCTCTTTTTGCTTATTTTTACGCTTTTTTTACTGATGTTTTTGATTTTTCTGTGAAACAGTCAGAAAAAAGTTATTAACAGTTGTAACTTCAAAAAATTGAAATATGGGAAAATCCGCGAAAATCCGCGAAAATCCGCCAACAATCAGAAAAGTGCCATAAGTCGGATTTACTTTTAAGGCTTTTAGAGACTTACAGACAGCATACTTAACATATCCAAGTGATTTTAACGGGGTACCATTTCATCAAAGCGTCCCTTATTTTTCAACAGATAAGTTTTTGTTGGAGCAAGAAGTTTTTTGGTTAATCCTTAGCATGCTGATTACACATTGATTTTCAATTTTATTCGTGTTTGAATTAGAGATACAAGTTTTAGATTTCTCTTACTTTTATAATTGATAGATTTTCGTTTTTAGAATCCTCAGATCTACAATTGAAGGAACTGAAAACACGTCACAAATTCTAATTTTAATAACCAAATCTTTGCAACCTGATACCGATAGGGAGATGCCAACCAAAACAGTGCAGGGCGGAATTATTTTTTTTCGAGAAAACTGTCCTTTTAACAGGATTGAATCCTAACTTCTATTTACTTTTGTATGTAATAGTTAATATAATATTAAAAATAGAACAAATAATCAGAGACAAAATTATTAAATATCAAACGTAAAAGGATTAGAAAATTGGATTTTGTTGCGAGTGTTCAGGTCCTCGACTAGTTTAATGATTTTTATTCAATAGGGAAAAAATAATGAAAACACTTTATTTTAATTAGACATTCCACTTTTTATATTTTTAGCTCTTTTAAAGAATATCTAAGTGCTTTTAAGCATTTAAAATAAATACAAATAACACCATTTTTAGCGGTATTTCCAAAAAGAATAGAACAGATATTAGAGGGGAATTTAGAGAATCTCTCGGTATGAATTTTTCAGTCCCTTTCAGCCTGAAAAGTGTACAAATCACGTAAACGTTCACAAATTATATGCAGTTGAGTACATTAATACAGTATGTTCCCTAGACTATCCATTTCAATTTCGAATTTTTTAAAGCTGTTAATTAAACTTGATAATGAATTAGGTGAATAAAAAACATCATTTGATTTATAGTTATTACGGATAATCATCGTTTGTAAAGTGAAAGGCATTGGTCAATTATAAAACCAGCCTATTTCATAATTTGGTTCATTTTAATTTGAGATTTTATATAAAATGATATTCCAGGGCCTGAAAGGTTATATAGCATAAATATGTGAAGTGCACCTGCAGTATGGAAACAGTACAACAAAATGGCCGTTTTACACTTTTTTCTAGTAAATTCCCCTCTAATATATATTCTATTCTCTTTGGGTATATCATTTTCTTGCGGGTTTTCGTTGTAAGTTTACTAACACTGTAGTTTTAACTTAATATTTATTATTGTAACATTGTACCCTTTGCAGAATTTTATAATTAAAAAAGTGTGCAAACATCCAATGTTTACAGTCTAAGTATAGATTGTATTATTTTTTTAATTTGTTTAGGTTAGTTATTTCATCAAAAAACTTCAAATGTGTAAAAATATTTGGTGTTTTCGAAATTCCTTATCTTAAGGAGAAAAGTTTAGAAAAATTAATTTAACTCATAACAATTTTTATTCTTTTACTAAAATTAAAACCCTAAAAAAGGACAAAATTATTTATTAGAGAAACGAACGAAAATCAGGGGAAACAAATTCATTATTTAGAATTTAGGTTAAAAAATAAATAACAAATATGAAATGAAAGTACACTTAATCTATTGTGGCTTAAAACCCCTCCCCCCGTAGTGCATTCACTCCCTGAACTACTCCCTCCCCCCATAGTGTATTCACTCCCTGAACTACCCCCACCCCTCGCCTACTTCTTTCGAATCTCTTAACAAGCACTTAACAAGTACAAACCCATTAACAGTTTAATTTTCATATTTCATAAATATTAGTTTAATTAGAAATAGAATAGAAATAGGCTTCTATTTCAATTGCAAACATTTGATCTTTGTATACATTGTAAAACAAAAACAAAACAAAAAAATTTTCGGATTTAAAAAAAAATCGTGGATTTTCAAGATTTTCAAAAATCGAATTCTGTTCGAAGCTAATTTTTTAAAATTCGATCATTCATAGACCTTCACTGGGGTCACGCGAGGTCCCACACAAAATTTGGGCTTGATCGGTTTAGTCGTTTTGACGTTTATTGGATACAAATAGACACCCAAGCAAAGTTTACATAGAGATAGATAGATAGAGTTTGAGATGTATTTTCTGATCCAAACATCTTTGCAACCTGATGCAACTATGTTATTTCCAACGAGGTTATAGTATATAGAGTGATGATGTACGCTAATCCTTTACTACTCATGTACAGGCCTTGAATACTCCACTTTCAAAGATCAATCTATATATTACAGTACTCTGTAATTCTGAAAATGTTTATTTTCATTTCAGTAGATGTGTGTTTTCAATAAAAAAAAACTCAATAAAACTTAGACAGAATTTCAACTGTTTTTTTTCCGTTTATAGAGAGGATTACATTTTCACAAGAAGACGTACTATTAAGGTCTTTTACAGGGCAATATTTAATGGTTAACAACCGGTTCTGAGAAAACAATAATAATTTAATAAAAATAGTTTAAGATACAAAACCTCCCCATGCACTTGTACTCCGAATGCGTTCTGCATATTTGATTTTTGTACTCCAGGAATACGCCATAATATCTTTATATCCTTTATCATCAAACTGTCCTGTGGGAAGAACTCAGTTTCTTTGATAAAAGATGTATTCAAAAACTCTAAACCAAGAAGTATGAAATAGAAGTGAGATACAACTGATGCGGCCCGCCCTACAATATGATTATACATGCATTGCAGACGGGTACTACATTTAAAATATAATAATTTATAATTTATATTATGTATAAAAAAGATATTAAGAATAGGTTATTCTTTACGCGGTAATTGTACATCAGACAAATATTTCTTATACAAAACTAGTACCGTCTGGAAAGCATGTATAATCATATGGTAGGGCAGGCCGCGTCAATTATATCTCCCTTCTATTCCATACTCCTTGCTCTAAATCTTTACTCTACAATCCACTATATATATTCTAAGCCGTATAGCTTAATATAACAAAATATCATGCTCATGATTGTAAATCTTACTGCTGGGAATTAGTTTAATGTAAAATAATACTAGTACAACAAGAAATACTAGTATTTATTTATTAAACTTAATCCCATGCAACCTGTAGATTACGTAATTTTTATTTTCTTTTGTAATTCCTTCGGTAATGGATGGAAGAAATTAAGAAAATTAACATTTATTGAATCCTGTCAGTTTAGCTTGAAATTGTCCACATTACTTGAACTAAACAAACAAACAAAAAGTGTAGCAACAGCTTGAACTAAAGACTAAAAATGCATGGATTAGAATCAATAATTTGTTAGAAATACAAAAAAATGGTTTACGTAATCCCAATTTTTTATTTGAACCATCAATGGTAATTGTTCCAAAAATGAATTTGAGTGTAGGATGAACCATTGCTGAATTATGATTTTATTTTCATTTGAAGATCGGCGCTGAGATCTGGTCAACTACATAGAGGATTTTTATTATAATATATACGTAACTAGCTGGTTTCCAGCAGAAAGGAAAAATCGTTTCGCGATTTTTTTTTTCGACCTTTTCGCTTCATTTTCGCATTTTGTTCGCTCGCAAAAATTGCGAAAATATTGTGGACAGAAACCCTAAAAGATAGCTAGTGAATCAAATTCTCTTCATCAAACCACCGTAGTTTCAAGAGTCCATTAGGATTTTTCTCCAATAAAACACAAGCGCGATTTTTCGACCAATAGTGATAGTGTGCTATCTATCTATCTTCAGCGCTTAATGGCGCCGGTGAATTTATCTATCTATCTTCTTGTATCTAACTATCTTTCTTGCTATCGCTGCAGTAAACATGATTTCGGGACTCAAAAATGACGGT